>NC_133705.1:16685304-16777804 GCF_048934315.1 Petromyzon marinus
CATCGCCGCTGGAGCGCTCTGAAAAGCGAGATAGAGAGGGCTGTGTGGTGTTGGTCGTGATGGCGATGTGGTCGCGACTCGAGCTGCTACTGCCCCTGGTAATGTTGGTGGCGCTTCTACTGCTTGGAGAGACGACCCTGGTGGTGGTGGAGGCGAGGCGTGGTGGTGGTGGCGGTGGAGGCGCGGGGGGACGGAGGAATGGGGGGTTAAGGCCTGCAGCAGCAGCAGGCGATAGAGGCTTCAGGACTTCTGAGGATGTGAACCAGCAGCACACCGAGGCCCTGAACGCGACGGGACCCAACAGCGAGGAGGTGAGGCTTACGATTCTTTTGACCATTACAATATTTCCCCCCACGGATGTAATCCCTTAAGATCACGGGACATCTCGTCTGCACGGACCTCGGTTGCCACAATGACACGTTGCACAAGCTGAACGTCTAATGACTCGGACGATGTTGATGATGATGCTTCTGCTCCACTGCTGCTGCTGCATCAGAGTTCGCTTGGTGGCTAACTCGTGAAGGATATTTCCACTGCTCAGCATCAAACGTTACAGTAATAGTCCGGGGTTACATTTCCAATGAATATTGTCGATGTCGTTTGCAGACGGGAGTGGGCATGTGTATAATTAATAGCGAGGGGTATACATGATGTGGTGTGCCGGGCAATGAAAATTTTCCACGTCACAGATGATTGATTGTCTTCATTCCGCCTGCTCTTCGTGTCCGTTGGGGGCACCTAGGCCCATTGGTGAAGCAGTCTTCATTCCTATGGCGAGGGCAAGTCCATCCAGACCTCTCGGCACCATCACCAGTAGAACAGCAGTGCTGCTAATATGCAGATGCCCTTTAACCTAGAGAACCTGAGTCTCAAGACTCATTTCGAGGAGGGTCCTGCTACGCAGGGATGTGTGGCCATTGGTTCGTCTCTTGTGCGGTGAAACTGGAGAACCCGCAGGGCACATACTGGGGGGTGTCGCAGTTAAAGCACCGCACAGATAGATTCAATAATCCACTCTTTTACCATCACCTCGTGGCCACCTCCCATCCCAAGTTTACGACACCGCATACCAAGTTTTAAGTTTGTGTGACCGGGTGTTGAGAACTCAAACGACCAAGATGAGTTTCAGTTGCAAGTGACCCTGGGTTGTCACCAAAATAATTCAATATAAAAGTTGAGTGCAGTAATGAAGCACCTCCGATTAGCACGGATGGCTACGTACGGTGCGAAAGAAGTTCGCCATACGGTACGTACATACAAAACAGCAAATCGAAATCGGAACGAAGCAAACACAACCGCGTGACATCAATGCCATCACATCGCATATCCAAGTCCTGTACGAAAGCAGTCTCAGCCCCGCTTTGCTTCCGAGATTAGATGAGACCGGGTAGCATTGAAGGGTGACGTGGTCATAAGCCGAGATTGTCATATCCGTGTGCGGAAATTCCACTTTGTTATGGCAGGGGCACAGTCCGTATGCTTCGGGCAACTTGTTCACCTCCCACAAAGTGGCGAGTCGGAACAATACATTCCCTTTCGTTTATTTCTGGGAAGGCTCGTTGAAAATTCAATGCCTCTTTGTTCAAGAGGGTCCTGCGTTGTTGTCTGTGGCTCGTTTCTCTTCCATGGGAGCGTTCTGCCGCGTTTCTTAATCCTCGCCGCGTAGACAGAGGGGGGGGGGAGGCTTCGGGCAATAAAGACAGCGGGTTAAGTTAAACTATAAACAACCACCCTGGCGTCTTCTGTCTCACAGACGGGAGACTGTGTGCGGCAGTTTTGCTCTTCAAGAAATTGCCGCGCATCGCCCCCCCCCCCCCCAGCCGTGATTCTGTGAGTTGGAGCCATCGGTTAGCCGACAATTGGCTCCACTGGTGAGTGGCAATTTAGTCAAAACCCAGAAATGTTCAAGTGTTCTAATTATGAAAGCGTTAAAGTCCAGGTCCGTAGCACCAGTAGGCTGCAAGGTGGTCAGGAGATGACAGTACAGCACTAGATATTCTTGAATCCATCTGTGCGGCGCTCTCCTTGTGTACGCTGTTGAATTTTCTCTGGGTACTCTGATTTCCTGCAACGTGAAGCTGAACACTGACCAATGAAAGTGACCAAACGTCTCAGGGCAGGACCCTCTCGAAAAGGTCTTCAGGCTCAGTGAGGCTTTTCTGGGTAACTAAAGGACATTGTTGTGTTCATTGCGTATTTATTTATTCCAAATATAAAGATCACAATCTAGATTTGAAGTTTTCGTGACTGCAGGGATCCATACTCTTTGGTTCTTTCGGTAAAGTCACGTAGTAGGTATAAAATTAAATAAATGTATTTTCAACATTAATTTATTTTATACCTACGTGACTTTACCGAAAGAACCAACGAGTATGTACAGGTATAAAGAGCACAATTCGGGTTTGTTCCACGAACATGGACATTTCTGAATGTCTTGTTAAAAATGATTTTCTCTGATATCATCTAACAATTCAACATCGCTTTTTCTTTGCCAGTGTACACGTGTCTGGGACGATAGATAACGTGACATGTGTCCATTGGGTTTCTACTGTGGCAGCAAGGAGCTTGTGTCTGAGTACTGTGAGTGCTGTGTGTCATGAGTGCTGTGTCAATCCAGCCCGTGCGAATCACGGGGGTTATTGTAACTCGTCTACACTTGACCACGCTGGTCGGCGCGGGTTATGTGTAGGCGGGCAGCACACGAGTACAGCACAACATTGCATTTGGCTGAACTGCCCTCTGTATCCCGTGAAGTATTTCGCAGCAAACTCTTGATTGTTTTGCTTATGCATGGTGGTCTCCCATCTATGCACTATCCAGGCTTAAACCTGCTTGGCTTCTCAGCTCCGATGGGTGGTTTCGCCACCGGCGGCATTCGTGAACGTCGGGCAGAAAATCTGTATGCACTCGGCACACCACGTCCAGTATACCTCTCGGCACCACGGAGACACGACCGGTGACCTGGGAAGAGAATATCGCATGAGAAATTAAGCCCGCTCAACACCATCTCGAGAGAGCAGCAGCATGGTCAGATAAGAGGTGAATTCCTGAGGCTGAAAGCGAAGGTGAAAGGTGGAAACGTAGACTGCGTCCTTGATCAAATATGTTAATAACTCGAAACGCTGCGCCGCCACCGCCTCACAGCGTTCACTCCTCGCTCTCCAAGAGCGAGAGAGAGAGGACGACTCGGAGGCTCGAGGAGGAACCGCAGACGAATGGGCAAGGCAGCAGCAGCCACGCGGTGAGCCGATGCCAACAATTGCCCAAGCTCTGTGCTTCTCGATATATTGAGATGTCTTCAACCAATTGAAGAGCGTTGAGCACCTCGTATTTCCAGGCAGTCTCCCATCCAGTCCCTATCCTGGTTCAAGCCTACTCAGCTTTCAAGATCTGACGAGGTCCAGGCCCATTTAGGTTGCTTCGGTCAGAACATGTACTTATGAATTACTATCGATCACAGCAGAAGCCCCAAAGGCCCAGAACACAACGCGGCCAGCAACAAGCAGCACATTGAAAGTTGTAAGGGCTGAGAGTTGACACGTGCCTTAAGTTGAGCGTGGTTGTTGTTACAAGAGTTCGCGTGAACGGAGACAAGAGTCGGTGGGGTTTGTTTACGTGCACCGTGCGTCTTAGACTGACATTGCAGGGATCGGCCTGCATGCTTTGAGACCGAATTGGCGAAATAAGAAAAAAATGAGAGAGAACGTTACACTTGACATTCAGACCACCGGCTCATGAATGGCAGCGGGCAGATGCGTCGCCAGATAGCGCTGATCAGAACATTTTCAACGCGAGTTTCAGTTTGGTTTTCTTTTTATTTGTTTCTCAAACATTCCGCTCCCAAGTGCCTCGGCAGTCTCGCGGCCTGCCACCAACTCGCCCGAATGTGCCCGGTCGTGTCAAGCTCTTGGAAGCTCAGCAAGTACAAGACACCACTCACCCAAACACAAACAAATGAAACTAAACCATCACAATCCTACCAGGCAAATCCCACTGAGGTATCAACTTATTTTTCAGAAGCGACTCTGGCCCCAAATGATAGCTCAACAAAGTGGCTTATCACGTGGAAATGTCTCGCAGCAGCAACACAATCGAGGCGTCTGGGAGTGCGCGATGTCACAAACACAAAACCGCTGTCACTCGCGGTCGGTTGGGAGAAGTGGGGGGCCCGAGATGGCCACAGGTTCCACTCCCTACCGGTGTTGCTGGCTGTCGGCTCCGGCGGGAATCGAATTCGGGGATTGGTGGATCACGGTCGGGGTGGAAGGGTTTTTTTTTTATCACGGTTGCTGGGAACAGGCCCACAGTGTCCAACGGCCAGCAACAAACGGCACGATTTAAGATGTAGTAGGAAAGCTTTTACACGTTTCTTGAACTGAGCAAGGTCCTTGTAAGAGCAGGGGTAAAAAGACGACAATGACGGGAGAAGAATCCCAAAGTAGAGCAGTGTGGTGAGTGGGTGAGTGTGTTGTTGTGACGTGCAGTGTGGTGAGTGGGTGTGTTGTTGTGACGTGCAGTGTGGTGAGTGGGTGAGTTGTTGTTGTGACCTGCAGTGTGGTGAGTGGGTGTGTTGTTGTGACGTGCAGTGTGGTGAGTGGGTGAGTGTGTTGTTGTGACCTGCAGTGTGGTGAGTGGGTGAGTGTGTTGTTGTGACCTGCAGTGTGGTGAGTGGGTGAGTGTGTTGTTGTGACCTGCAGTGTGGTGAGTGGGTGAGTGTGTTGCTGTGACCTGCAGTGTGGTGAGTGGGTGAGTGTGTTGTTGTGACGTGCAGTGTGGTGAGTGGGTGAGTGTGTTGTTGTGACCTACAGTGTGGTGAGTGAGTGTGTTGTTGTGACCTGCAGTGTGGTGAGTGGGTGAGTGTGTTGTTGTGACCTGCAGTGTGGTGAGTGGGTGAGTGTGTTGTTGTGACCTGCAGTGTGGTGAGTGGGTGAGTGTGTTGCTGTGACCTGCAGTGTGGTGAGTGTGTTGTTGTGACGTGCAGTGTGGTGAGTGGGTGAGTGTGTTGTTGTGACCTGCAGTGTGGTGAGTGGGTGAGTGTGTTGTTGTGACCTGCAGTGTGGTGGCAGAACGCACTGTGGATGAGATGGAACAGGCACTCTGGTAGACCGAGTTCTCAACATGGGTGGAGGGATCCATGGGTGAAATTCATGAAATCAGTGACAATGGTAACACTAGCGATAGAAGAGTGATGAGGAGGCGACTGGTCACTGGAGAGCGACTGACCGATGTGAATTGGAGTGCTGGCCTCTCACTGGCCTCTCACTGGCCTCTCACTGGCCTCTCACTGGCCTGTCACTGGCCTCTCACTGGCCTGTCACTGGCCTCTCACTGGCCTCTCACTGAACCTCTCACTGGCCTGTCACTGGCCTCTCACTGGCCTGTCACTGGCCTCTCACTGGCCTCTCACTGGCCTGTCACTGGCCTCTCACTGGCCTCTCACTGGCCTGTCACTGAACCTCTCACTGGCCTCTCACTGGCCTCTCACTGGCCTGTCACTTCCTCTCACTGGCCTGTCACTGGCCTCTCACTGGCCTCTCACTGGCCTGTCACTGAACCTCTCACTGGCCTCTCACTGGCCTCACACTGGCCTGTCACTGAACCTCTCACTGGCCTCTCACTGGCCTGTCACTGAACCTCTCACTAGCCTGTCACTGGCCTCTCACTGGCCTCTCACTGGCCTGTCACTGGCCTCTCACTGGCCTCTCACTGGCCTCTCACTGGCCTGTCACTGGCCTCTCACTGGCCTCTCACTGGCCTGTCACTTCCTCTCACTGGCCTGTCACTGGCCTCTCATTGGCCTGTCACTTCCTCTCACTGGCCTCTCACTGGCCTGTCACTGGCCTCTCACTGGCCTGTCACTTCCTCTCACTGGCCTCTCACTGGCCTGTCACTGGCCTCTCACTGGCCTGTCACTGGCCTGTCACTGGCCTCTCACTGGCCTCTCACTGGCCTGTCACTGGCCTCTCACTGGCCATAGCGGTGGTGGCTGTGGAGGTTTCAGTGGCGGCGACGGTGGTGAAAGTTGCCTTTGTGGCAGTCGGGGTTGCGGCGGTGGTGGTGGTGGTTGTTGGTGGTGGAGGTTGTTGTTGGTGGTGGTGGTGGCCTACCCTGAGCTCCAACGGCGACCGTGTCTGCTCGTGTAGACACGGCGGCGGCGGTGTTTATCAGACGCACACGCAATTAGTGCTGCCATGCAGCATTTAATGGACCCCAGACAATCTCTATACATGGGCTTGCATTGCTCGTTTGTATGCCAATTATGCCGGTCTGCTGGTATGCGGTGTATGTAGTTGTCCGTACGTGCGCGCACGCACGAACGCACGCACACGCGCGCGTGTTCAGCGACGTGTGCTTGTTGAATGCAGGAGTACTGAGTGGTGTATTTGGTGGTGTATTTGGTGTTGTCTGCGTGTGTGCTGCGTTGTTCAGGAGGAGTCGGGAGCGGTTAGCGCGCCGCACTAAGAGTTCGATTCCTGCCCACGGCCAACACCGCTGACGGTTATCTGAACCGGTCCTGGGTCTTCCCTAGATCGACTCAGCCTCAAATGAGTACCTGGTGCGGTATGCAAACATCGCCACTGGGGACACAAAGGTGGCTGGGCGTGCGTAGTGTTGGCCACCCACCTCCTCGTGAGGCTTCATAGGTGCTCGCTAACAGAACTTGCCCCAACAGTCTGTTCAGGCTATATGGGGGACCTTTGTCTTTTTGTGCAAAACTAATCGTTAAGGAGCGTTAAAAAAGCTACGGTAATACGCGAGAACATTGATTTCCAGTACAAAACCCCCAGTTTGTAGTAAAATGTAAAAAGATAAAGGCGCATCCCTGCAATTTCCAGCTCGTACCACTGCTGGCAGAAGGGCCTCCACTCGAAAGAGGAAATCTTGGCCTAATCTTCCATAGTGGTCAGATGGCTTGGAAGAGGTGGAAGTACGCACCCACGCTTTTCCCCACCGCTCGCCATCCCTCGTCTACCCATTCATCACAAACCTGTGCTGTTGTTTCAGTCGGACATCTCTATAGCGTGAACAATGAAACCATGTTAATTTTCAATCATCACCGTTGGCCGCGATTTATTTACTGCGAGATTAAGGCCTCCCCAAGCCGTTCACCATCTGTCATGGGGACACGACGCAGCCATTCGCGTAGTTCCTGAACGTGAGCCGATTTCCACGGCTCCATCTCTGTGGTGGACGCGCCCTTGGGCTATGCCCATTGGCCGCTACGCACACGCGGTCAATCCCGAGTCGCTCGCACAACCGAGTCCTGGCCCCCGGCTCTCTGCTCTGAAGAGGGTGCCCACCACTGCCTGAGAAACATCTACCCATTGCGCTCGCAGACGGACGCGGCGAGCAGGGCTTTTGACTGCCGCTCGAGGGCCCGTTAGCCCGAACCAACGCAAGCAGCGGCACCCAGCTCACGGGCCCCACGGGGGCCGTGCACCAGCGCCGCTCTGCCGTCTGTGCGTGAACGGCGCGTACCAGGCCGCTGCGCTCACAACACTGCATGGCATTCATCCCGCGGGCCCGAACGGAAAGGCTCTCGCGCAGGTAGGCAGGTGCCAGAACCCACCCGCGCCCATTTATGGGGCACGCACGCGGGTGTGTGTGTGCAAGGCGCATGTAAGAGAGCCAGCTACTCCCAGCCGCTCTCTGCTAGAGTTATTGTGGGCATTTGGCACTACCCGCCGACACCGTAAATTCGATCTAATATTTATTTGTGGCCACGGTGGTTCTAATGGGGCCCGGCATCGGCGCCTTTACTTATTTCGGTCGCGGTAACGGAGCTCGGCGCGTTCTTGCGTAACCGCGATCGCCGGCCCCATCTGGCCGATCGGCCAAATAAGGCTCAAGGAGTGAAACGATAAATTAAAGGAACCTGGTGAAATAATAATAAAAATTCTAGAATTCCCGCCGTGTGTTATTTCACCCACTTGGCAGAGGCAATGCCGCACAGCGGTGCGGGGAGTGTGGGGCTGAAAGGCCCGAAACGGAGTCTTAATCTGCGCCCGTTACGTAACCGGACACGCCGCTCGTGCCGGGCGCCAGGCCGGCCGTTAGTCGCGGGCCAGCGGGAGCGCCACCCCGATCGCGACGGGGACCCGGCCCGCAGAGATCCGGCGTGCCGCGCCCACGCCATCCGCTGCCCGTGGTGGGGAGGAGGGATGGGAGAAGGGTGAACACCGATGAAGAGGACGGAACAAAAGCTGGGGAGTGCGCAAAGAAGCGCGCTGAGATTCGTGCTGGGAATGGCATTGAGAGACGCAAAGAGGAACGCGAGGATTTGAGAACTCGTGCGGGTCCGTCCGGTAGACCGAGGCACCAGCGTGTGATGAAGCTCATGGGAACGGGAGCCGTGGCGGTGATCGCGTGGCCTCGGTGGTCGTGTCGCTGGCTGACACTTTGTACGCGTCTCACGTTTGAATTCCAGTTTCTTGGTCTCCTGCCCGAATAGATAACCGCTCAAAACCTACTCGTCTTGTGCCCGTGGATTCCTTCCACTGGTTAAATAAATCATTACCTAACTGCCTGTCTCGCTCCGACTGCAGAAATCGGTCTAAATCATTCTCGTCCGTCACCGCGCTGGACGGCGAGCGGGTAACCCACAGACTTTCATAAAAGAATAAACGAGCCTTCTGAATGTGCCGACGGCACGATGTCATCGGCAGAGCCACGAAAATCGATTCACTGGAGAGGAAAAACACAAAAAAAACTTGGCGCTGGTCTCTGCACCATCTTGCTCGCTCACTCGCTCGCTCCCCCAGGGCCAATGCTTTCATTGCCCCCCCCCCCGCCCCCCTTAAGTGTCCATCCAGCCCGCCGCCAAAAAGCACACAACTCAACAAAAACTGGCAATGTAAGCGGCCGGTGCCGGCGCGATGACGCGGCCGTCGTGTTTTACTGCGCGCGCCGTCAAGCCTGAGAGTGTGGTCGCTCGATTGAGCCGTTTGGTGCGCCCGTTGTTTTAGTCGCCCGCTCGCCGCCAAATTGGCCCCGCGATGCGACGACTGCCGACTCCTTGGCGGCCTTGGGATCCGATCGACGCAACCCGGCCGTGCGAGACGCCAAGAATGCTGTATAGCGGCGCTGGCAGCCTCCGTCCCTCGTGGAGGGGATAATTAAACATTGACTTGAACGTCTGCTCATGTACAGCACATTAACAATAGTTTACAATATTTTCAATGCCATCATTTGCACAGTTTTCGTTCACTCGATGTGACAGAATGATTCGGAGGGATGGGGAACCACAGACAGGCGGGAAGGCAGCCAAAACCGGCGCCAATAATTGCCCAAGCTCTTTGATCCTATATTGGAATGTTTGGCCAACTCCATTAAACAATTTTATTCATAAATGGTTATGAGGGATGATGGCCGGTGGTCGAGACTGGTGATGGAACGGCAGCAAGAAGAGGGAATGCGCGCGGACCCGGGAGGAACCACTACCAAGCGCGGAGATGGAGCGCGGGATCAGCTTATGTGCAGGAGTGGTGGGGATTGTGGCATTGCAATGCCGTGACGGGTGATCGCAGAACTGTATAGAGTGACCTGCATCCAGCAGTGGACGGATCGTGTCTCATGGCGATGATTAATGAGCACTCGCAAAACATCGAGTGGGTGGTGGAACTTTGAACTTGCCGAACTTGGGATGCCGTGTTTCTGAGGTTCTGCCGGTGTTAGTAACAGGATGGACCATTCCTCTTGGCCCACGATTGCCTCTGATTGGTCGCGCACGCCGCTCTTGAAAGGTGTCGCGGTGGTGCAGACCGGCGAGTCCACCCGCCATTCCTGGCCAGGAACACCGCATTGTCAAATCATTCGTTTAAAATAAAAGTGGTTAAGCGGGGGAATCAAAATAAAATATGTAAATATTTGTGTGGATTGCTCTAGGCTTCGTTTTAGAGGAGGTAAAGTTGCAGCCCTGCAATTGCTTGCGTGTGCCACTGCTGGGTGAACCGCCTCCAGCCGAGAGAGGCCTTCGCAGAGACAGTATTTGGTACCCACCACGCATTATCTCGACCACACGGGGCCTCGCCGGCCGACTTAACTTTGGTCGACTGTCTTTGGTGAACGCCGTTCATACCGCTGGGTGGACAGAGGCGGTGGGGAGGCGATTCAAGAAGCTCGCGCCGTTGTTTCAACTGCCTCGCCCGAAGGTGGAAATCCAACCAGGTGCGGTGTGCCGCTAATTGTTACTCCCCGGCAGCCGTCATCGGTCTGGTGGTCACCACCCGGGCTGGTGACCACCAGGAAGACCTCAAGCCAGATGTGGTTTTGACGAGACTCTTGAGAGTGGTCCTTGAAGGATGCATTGCCTGCAACATTTGTCGCAAGGTCTTTCAGGAGCAAGTGATGGCGAGGTGTGGTGGTGGTAGCAGCAGCGGCGTTGGCCATGTGACCACACGGGCATTATTTAAATCATCACAATGATCGTTATTCCCAGGGAAAGCCTCGCCGAAGCTCATGGCGTTTGTTAAGAGGGCCTTTGTGATTGGCATATTTTTCCATTAATTAGTGCAGGGCTTTTGGGAGCAAACCCAAGCACATGTCAACCTTTGCTTAGTGGGGAGGGTCGCTCCCTCTTCTCTGCTGCCGTCATTGTCTGGAACTCCTTTCCCACAGCCGTCTGCGCTGTCGACTCCTTTGCCGTGCTGTTGAAGTCCAGGCTCAAGACACTTCCTCCTCTTCTCAGCCTGTGACTGAGCGCCTCTCTATAAAATATTCCCCCTAGTACGTCGCCTTGACAAGTGGCCGCATTTAGTCGCTACACAAATCCACAACGTAATGTATTGTACATGATCGCACGAAAACCTGTGGCCTTTGCTGAGAGACCCACAGACTCAGCATTGCGTAACTGTAGTATCTTTCCCCTTGCACCCCGTCCCACTCCGCCCACCCCAAGGTGTCGGACTCACGAGAGAACGTGCGAATCGATCCACACGGGACGTGGATCTCGTTCATCCAGCACTCGCACGAGGGCGCCAACAAGGAGCGCAAGAAAGATGACAAGAGGCGCAGTCGCCTGCTGGTAAGGCCCCCCCCCCCCGCGCCCGCCCCCAGTCACGTCGTGAGACAAAGTGTCCGTGTGGAAATGTCACAGTTAACTGTGGCGCATCGACTCCACGTGTAGGAGAATGGCCCGCAGAAGCAGACATCGCAGAAGTGCTTCTGAAGGTCCCTTCCGAGGCATCTCCCACATGTCCTGCTGTAGATTATTTTTCTCGCATCGGCAGTCATCCCGATACCTTTGTTTAATTCTCGGAGCTGAACTTTTGCCAAAGTAACGGAAGAGGCGCATTTAAAACGATGCGTTTAACTTGTGCAGTCGTTGGTGAGTGGGCTGAGACCGCCAGAGCAGTAAACTTGAGAAGCCGGTGAGAATCACAGCCGGCTGAAGCCCAGATTTAAATCCAGGATCTCGGCAAATTCTGGCTCGGATGGATTTATGACTGTGTATCGATTTGGCTCTCAACTAAAATAACAAACTTGTGGGATGATACGTTGCAAGACGAATGGCGTGAGTCTTGACTTGAGAAGGGTGGGACAGGAACAGGGTGGCTCTCTGCTTTTTGACCTGATGATGTCACTGCTGATTCCCAACGGAACACTATGCAAGTCCTGGTCTCCAGATGTTCGCTAAGCCACAAACATAATACTGATAAGCCAGTAAAGTAGTGCGTTTAAACACTCCATTTCAAGAGAGCCCTGCGTTGAGATGTTTGGCCTATTTTTTTTTAAGAACGTGTTTGCGTACGGGGGAGGATTTTACTTCACATGGCTGGGGCGTCAAACAAAAATTGGCAGGTAGTTGAGAACATTGAAAAAGGGCGACGTGATTTGTGTTCAGGAAATCGTGGCTGTTTTCATTGCAGTCCGAATGACGTAAAGTGGATGTGATATATTTAATACGCATCAACAATTGTGACAGAGTAACTTGTGAATTCTGATGACCTTATAAAAGGGCTAGGCAACTGGAATTTGGCACTAATATACTCACGTCTTTCCTAAAAACTACAAACATTCAAAAAGCCATACTGTAGCTTGGACTTGGGCCCCCCCAAAATTTCAGGTCTTGAGTAGAAACTCACTAAGTGGAAAGAGGTCCCAAGTTCGCTCGTTTGAGAAAATGCTGCTGGTTCGTACTCGCTGTGAGAGCCGAAAGGCTGATGGACTTAACTTTGTTTATCATTTAAATCCTGCATCCTATTTATCATGTATGGCTGAAAGTAAAAAGTATTAAAACTATTTAGATCAGTGTATTGAGCCAACAGCTGGCGATTGTGGAGGCCGTGTAGAGCAGCCGCTCCATTCCTCCATCGACCGATCCTTTTTGGAAGCGCTAAACGGACGTGTATCGTTGGGGAGATTCACCGAGTGGTGGCGTTCGTGATTTAGCATCGCGTGTACGCTCATCCTCCCGGGGGCCATCTGTTCACGATCGCTCGCTCGGCAATACATTCGCACGGCAGCGAGATGAGAGCCTGATTAGAAACGGCCCTAGTTTCTGGCGAGGTGGCAGCGCGTAGCCAGGAGGAGAGTCTCTGTGCCTGTCCCCTCCCGCAAGAGACTCGCGTTTCATGGGAGTGTTTTGTTCAAACGTCGCGTTGTCGTTTGTTGTCAAAACCCGTAAATGTCGAGAAAAAAACTATCCGAACGGAAAATATGGCTCAAGTCCCCCCCCGAAATCCACAAGTTTCCAACAACAACACAGACACTTGCATTGTGAACAAAAAAACCACCAGAATTTCCAGGAAGAGCACCATAATGCACTTCTTCGTGAAATGCCAATCGGTTCTTCGCATATCCCCAAGAACCTTCGTTTGACGCTCGTCGAGTATCTGTGTGCCGCAAACGGCAGCAGTAGGCATGGGTGCTTTTGTGTTGGTGGTGCATTACGCGGAAATGTGTTTTTGCGTGATGTGTAATTGTACGCGTGCGTTGTGGACTTGCGTACATTTGAGTCGTGTTGTGCATGTGTGACTTCCTGTCAGCGAGCATTTTGACACTCCACGTGACTTCAAAGTGCACCTAGCCTGGCAAAAATGCTGTGGTCAGGTCACCGCCACTTAGTGGGCGACGGCGTTTGTTGCCGCTGTTGTTGTTGTTGCTGTGCCCGCGTGCATGGGCGAGTGTAAACACGCGTCCGTATGTTTGCGCGCGCGTCTTCCTACAGCCGGGCCCCCCCGGCCCCCCTGGACCCCCGGGCCCCCCAGGACCTCCTGGCCCCCCCGGAGCCAGAATCACAAAGGACGCTCTGATAAAGGAGTTCAAGGATATGGTGAAAGGTAGGCCATGTCTGCCACATCGGTGGCGAGCGATATCCGGAACGGCCCTGCGCTGTCGAGCGTGGTGAAGTATGGTTAAACACCCCCCCCCCCCCCCTCCCATGGCCGACACAACATTCAGGAAACTATAAACTGTGTAGTTATGAAACGAGGAACAATAATAAGTTAATATAAAACGGAGTAACCGAGATGGTGAAATAAATTGCATTGTAATTGAACGAGAAAGTTCAGGTGTACACAGAGTACTGTGCCCAACAAACACCATCACGGTGCAATTTAACGGTGCTTTTAAATGGGTATTTTTACATTTTACTCACGTTTCCATTCGGGTTATTTATTTATTTATTTACATATAGTTGTGTTTATTTGTTTGCACTGTTTGTGGGAATGGTTTACAAGCTAGCCCTGTACAACATCTGGAGGTCCTCTTGTAGTTCAGGCACCACGGTGGCTAGGAGATGTTAACTACCTCGCCTGGTATACATAGGAGGTCATGGGTTCGATCCAGACCCTGATGCCTGTATATTTGAAGTTTGTATGGTCTCCCCGTGGTGGCGTGGATTTTTCTCCGGGTCCGCCAGTTTTTCCCTCCACATTTAGAATCAACATGTGTTTTAGAGTCTTTAGCTGCTATACATTGCCACACGATAAGCCACTTCGTTGAGCTGTCATTTGTGGCCAAGCCGCTTCTGAAAAAGAGCTACATAGCTCAGTGGGCCTCACCTGGTAAATGAAAAAAATCATTTAATATTTTTTAATATAGCATTTTTGTCTGAGGCTTTATACATCCAAATTATAATTTATCATTGTTTACGAATTGTTCCATTCCCCTTGTCAATCACCGTGTGTTTTCTAATCCATCTCTATCATAGCAGGCTGTAGAACACTCTTCCACGTGAAACCAGCATCTCTAAGTCTGTGAACATTTCTTGAATGAAACCTATTTATACGCTTCCACTTACTAAACCTTCAGTTAATTTAGTAAATGGGTTCTGAAAATGTATTTATATAATTAGTTGTATGCTGAGTGTCTGCTGCTGTATCCTGTTCAGCGCTTTGAGATCCTTGATGAAAAGCAGTATATTAATCTAATTATGATTTTAGCAGGTAGTCGGCACCGATTGAAAAGCTCTCTTCTCTCGGCACATTGCTGCGTTGCTGTGGGCGGCGAGGCCTCAGTGGTGGCCCAGTGGCGGTGCGCTTGCCTCCGCTCACTGCAGATGCTCGCAATCCCAATCTGGGGTCTGCCCCGATTGACGCCGCCGTTGTGATGTTCGCCGTGCTTGTGCTGCGCACCGTCCGCTTCACTCAGTGGATTTCAAAGATCGCGCGACGTCATTCGCAAGAGCAGGCCGTTGTGTGCTGGCGTTGGGGGGTCTACATTTACAGCGCAAAATACTCTCGTAAACGAAGACGCATCCTCGTCTCGCGCTCTCTGGTTCAACGAAATAAAAAGTAACTTTTCCCCTGCTGGATTCCTGTCTTCCTGTTCTGTTCCCGCAACGAATCTCCTAAGCTATGAATCAAACTTGGAGAGTGCGCAGAGCAGCACGGAGAGGCGCACGGGTGGAATTAGGCTGGCAGTGACGTGAGAAACGTGGATTTGAGATCAAACGAAAGCTAAATACACCGTCGGCCGTCAATAAAAACTGAGCGGGCTCGAGCAGGACACTTCGCTAGACGAGGCTCTGGCCGGGGGTCAAGACGAATGTCAAGAGTGGCAGCCAGCAGATGTAGCAATGGATAGCTCTTGACCAACGACGATGACCACCGCCACCGCCACCACGACGACGACTCACGCGCGCGGTAGCAACGCGCCGATCCTGTAACGCGTCGTTTACTTTCCGCCTTGTCCGTCGCCGCGTCTCTCTTTGCCTCTGGAGCAGACGCAGCGGAGCGCCGTGTGGCGGCGCTGCTCCTGCAGTCGCGGGCCGCCCTCCCCGGAGAGCAGCGAGGACCCGAGCAGCGGCGGCCGCCCCCGGCCACGCAGGCGGCGGTGCTGCCGCCCGATCTCCCGCGGTCCCTCGAGGAGGCGTTCCACTGCAAGCTGGGGAGCAACGCCACGGTTGAGCGACGCTCCTCCGCCGAGCTCAGGGGCTTCCTCGCGGTGAGCGCCGACTCGCTCTCGGCACGGATCTCGCGCTCCTCGCGGCGCCGGGCCGGGTTGATATAAAAAAAAACTACGAAACTTCTTGGGAGGCTCAGCCGTGCCGCGCACGGTGAGCAGGCAGCCCCGCCCACGTTCACGTGGCCACACCTCCAGCGGCCTCCTCGTTGACCCCCGCACCTGCTGCTGCTCGCAGGGCCCTGCCCACTCTCCCCCGCCGCCACGGCACGAGCGGGGCTCTGTGCGCTCGTACTCAGAGCTGTACCTGTGCTGCGTTATATTCCCTCTAGCCAGGGGAGCGATACGGAACGCAGGTTGCCCTCGCTCTACGCGCGCTCGGTTTGTGCGATTTTGCGAATATGCGGCTAACCTATTTCTTGGCTCAACGCGGTATGAATTCACTCTGCATGCGGCTCTGCGGTTGGGCGTGGGACATTGCGTGCGTACCGTGTGAGTACTCTGTGCGTACTGTGCCCGCTACTCCACAGGCAGCTGTCTTGTGGCACGGTTTCGCTTTGTGTACCCCTTTATTAGACCACATCTACTACCACCACACAGAGTGTGGGAAGCCTGCGTGTGTACACGCTGGCTATAAGTATACGTTAGAAACCTTCGGCCAAATCAGATCTAATAGCAAATGCATGTTGAATTACGTAGAAAGTAAAAATGAACCGCACGGGATGCGTGGCCACCACGCACAGCAGGTTGTTATAGGTTACTGGGGCTACGCGGTGGGGCAGCGGAGGGCAGCGGAGGGCAGCTGAGTCTCCATGCCCACGCTGCCCACCGTTCACCAGCCCGCGCGATTCCGGGCGTGCGGGAAGTGTTCTCGGCCGCCCACCTCAAGGGAGTGCGATGGGCGTGCGGAGGCCTCCATCCGGCAGCGGGGCGACGAGGGGGCTGGGGGCGTCGTGCCGTGACTATAAATCGGGTGGCTTAGCACGGGGGGGCACCGGGAAGGGGGGACACTGCGCACGCCTCTGACTCACGGCGCTGCTTGCCCGCGACTGTTCCTCACCGCTGATCCCATAATCCCGCTCTTCACGTCGCTGGGGATGAAAGCGGTGTCCTGGTGGGTTTTCATTGCGACCTGTCGGCTCCCCTCCGTCCACGGGGGCGGCGGGCAACGTTAAACACTCCCCCCCCCGCTCTGCCGCCCCCTCCCCACACACCCCCACCCCTCACCCCCTACCACCCCCTCAGCGCTCCATACTTTGCACAATCAAGGGTAACTCTTTTAACATCATAATATTGGCGAACGATGGTATCGCGCTAATACACAATGGCGCCTTTGTGTTTGATCGTACGTTGATCGCGATATTAAGATGACGTGCGGTGGTGTAAGCACAGCAGCTCCCTATGAACCCTGCTCGATGATGAATGCTGATTAATCACCGAGATTGCCACACGGAATGCCAGTGCCGATCTAATGAAATCCTATGATTTGCTTGAGATATTCGCTGATAAATGAACTTTCTCGGTAAGATGGGGATCAATAATTACCTTACATAGACACGCACATTCATGGTACATCCTATATAATACTAATAATAGTAATGTACAGGCTTTTGTCAGTCCTCTGCTGGATGAAAACTACCACCACAGTGTCGGTCAAACTCAGGTCACCAGGTTGCATGTATGTTAAACTTCTTTCGCACCGTACGTAACCAACCGCGCTAAGCGGAGGTGCGGGGGAAGGACAACAAACTAAAAAATAAGTTCTAAAGAAACGAGTTTTAAATGTAGATGATTGAAAAGAGCGCAGGTTCACAGTGCAGCGTGCTAGCCACTGGGTCATCGCTCCACACGCGTACTTTTCACAGCGCACACGCGCGCACTCTGATTAATTCAGGGCTTACTTTGTTACTCCTGCGATTCTTTTTTCTCTGCATTCCTTGCCCAGACAAGCTGAGTTTTTTTTTTCATCAAGCGGAGAAATGAGCTCCCGGCTTAATTCTACCGTCAAAGGCCACACGGCTCTCTGGAGGGCGCAGCGCTCGCTCCGCTCAACGGGGCTCACGAGCGACGCGCTCGGCTCCTGGGGACCGCTCGAGCGACGTTTGAAACGGAGTGGGGAAAAACCAGCGACGAGGACGGAGAAGCGTTTCTCAGATACATTCCGGGATCATTCCGCCAAAGGCCGCTCGCGGCGGCGTTGTCGCTCTGCGTCCTGCCGTTCGCCTGCAACGCGGTCGTGCTCGCGAGCTTCGGTTGGATTTACATTTCCAGTGCCGCCGCGTGCGTTTCTCCTGCCAGGATTAGCCGTGAGGGCTTGTCTGAATCACGACGAGGCGGCGCGTGGGCCTCTATTCTCGAGCCAGCGGTGGGCGAGCGACGTTTACCAGCGGCTCAATTCGTGGGTTTGCAAAAACGGCAGTGCCCCTGGCGGCACGGAGGACAGCCACAAGTCGGTGTCCCTTCGCGAAAACCATCGGTGGAATGGTGGGTGTCTGCATCGGCGACCCCGAGCCATTGGTGGACATTCCACGGTCCCATGGCAGGGGCCAGAAAACAATGGTGCAACGTGAAGTTTTGCCGAGGAACGTGTTCTTTGGTGCTACGAGGATCGGGGAATTTTTGCTGCCTTCCATCATCCAATTTAGTTTTCGAAAGTGCCGTGCAGCTCTTACATAGTTCCTTACTTTGATCCGAGTTTGCACTTTCGTAAACAGCCCTTGGTGTGCATTTTCCTGTTGCGGCCCAACAGCTACATCTTCAATCGTGTCGTAAACGTGTGAAGTGCGCCAGGAAGCACGGAGAGGCGCGTGCTGGGAATTGCGGCGAGAAACAGGAATAGTGGACTTTAGAACGTACGCAAGTTAGAGCCATCGATTGCATTGACGATTAAGGAAGGTAATTGGGCTCCGGTTAGGGCACATCATTGCTTTAATGGCATGACGGCCGGTGGATGAGACTGCTGGATGGATTGGCAGCCAAAGGAGAGTGCACGCCCGGAGATGGAGTGAGCAATGATATTGGTTCGCGTGCTGCAGTGAGACAGACGATCCGCAGCACGGGACCGTAAGAGGGATTTCGGTATCTTGGGGAGGCCTTCACCCAGTCGTGAATGGTCAACGGCTGATGCTAACGATAACTCGGACAGACCAGCCAGGCTGCGTTGGCCACACAGCACAGAGATTTGGCACCAAAGCATGTTTCGTGCTCAAATTAATTAAGCAATTGACACTTTTATACACGTTACATACACAAACCGCGCCTCTGCGTTCCCTTGCCACCACTCGCTGCTGAGGATCCAGTTCTCTTGCTATTCCCGTCGCCGCTCGCAAATCGAACGCCGCTCACGCCGGGGCCCTCCAGGGCCTCGGAGCTCTTCTCAGGGCGTGGCCCCTGTGACGAGTCTCTAGGGCAGCGCGTTGTGGGGGGAGCGGGGGCCTGAGGGGGTCCGAAAGGGGATGTTAGGGGGGGTCACGGAGAGGGAGCCTCTGCTGCTGCTGTTGGGGGGGGGGGCAGTGGGGGAGCTTTCGGGTGCTGACGTAATTTATCCCCCCCCCCCGACAATAACCAGAGAGCAGCTTAAGCGAGCATTAAATAAAGTGCGACTCTCTGTGTAAATACGTTGTCATTTCAAATATATGCGATGTGTATTGTACGAAATAAATAAATAATGTGTTCTTGCACGTTAAAGCCAACCCGGATTAATTGTGGAGATGCCTGGAGAGGCCTGCTCGCCAACTCGAGTTCAATTCCTGATCAGGATCAATGCCCGTCATAACAATCATCATCATCATCACTATAGTTATCAACATCATCATCACTATCCTTATCAACATCATCATCATCACTATCGTTTCAACATCATCATCACTATAGTTATCAACATCATCATCATCACTATCGTTATCACAATCATCATCATCGCTATAGTTATCAACATCATCATCACTATCGTTATCAACATCATCATCACTATAGTTATCAACATCATCATCACTATCGTTATCATCATCACTATCGTTATCATCATCATCACTATCGTTATCAACATCATCATCACTATCGTTATCAACATCATCGCTATACTATGGGACCTTTCTAACCAGTATCAAAATATAAGAAGAGGTTTTACCCTTTCTGGCAATAAAACAGTTTGTGTTAAGATGTTCAAACAGCAAACTGTAACTTTTGCAAGGAATCGTGTCTTTATGAACCACACTTCATACTTGTGGTGAACATGTAAACAAAATCGTGCTTTTGATAATCATTGCTTTCGTCATCACATCATCATCATCATCGGAACCATCACAGCTGTTATTTACAACACCGTCATCATCACCACGATCATCATCCTTGTCATGAGCCCAATCATTGATGTTTTAGTCTTCTTGTTCTTGGTGTTTATTGCCATTCTAACCAGAGCCCATTGAGAATCGAGTTTTGCCAAGGGTAGACATGAATGTTTAGTGCAGAATATTTCACGACAGGAATATGAACTAGAAATAAATAACAACACGAGGCAGAACGATTATTTGTCAATATAATACAAGTATAAGTGTGAAAGCAAAAACATTCCCGCTGTACATTTCAGACAATCGTCGTCGTCATCCACATCAGAAGCATCATTCCTTCAGGTTTAGTAATGTTCACGAAAACAAGTCCCTAAAGTAAGCACCGGGTGTTTGTCTTATTAAAACTCGGCTCCGCCATGGGAATGTGGAATTGCCACCGCTCGAGATGAATGGCTTCCGTTGGAGTTGGTTTCATAAAAATACCAAAACTTGTGATAAACATCCACGCGACAACCGGACAACCGCGATGGGGAGGAAGCGAATGAGCGTATTTAAAGAATGAATCATTTGCTAATGATTCATTCCTGCATGATATGTTTATCTCCCGGTTTGTGTCTTAAGACGAGGAGGAGGGTCGTGTGAGCTGTAAGCGGCGGCGATGCGGATGAATAATCTGTGTGTCTCTGTGTTTCATTTGTGCGAAATGCCAGGGGCAGTCGATGAGTTTTGGGAATGTGGTGTTGAAGGCTTGCGCTTCATTTTATATTAAAATAATGTTAAATCATGTCAAATTGTTTATATAATACTTCAATTAGTGCAGAGAGATGGGCGATTTATATTAAGCCGAAAGTTATGTTGGCAAGGATGGGTGTTATTGACAAAAGCCTTCAGATGTATTGTGTTGTGTACGAACTGCATACATTTTACATATGATGCAGTGCGTATGTCAAATACTTAAAGAGCACAATATGTTACACTGATGTGTAAACACGTGAAAATATTTAAACGTGCATAATGTACATTTTAAATAGACATTACATAAATACAGCATGTAATGTGTATACACGTGGTCACAATGTGTATACTTGCAATACGTAATTTGTATACGTACGACGGTGTGTATACATGGAACACACTGTGTATACAATACGCCATGTGTAGAAACTTGTCATGGTTACACAAATATCCGTGGCCAAACGGAGTCCTCACCCACAGCGCAATCGCGTGGGGTTATTGAGCGCACCTCCGCCGCGGCCGCGCTGCGTTCTCGCACCGCAGGTCACCTCCCTTCCCGCTCTCTCCGCTTCTCCCCTTGCCCTGCTCCACCTGGGAACTCCCTCCTCCCACCACTATCATCGCCGTCTCTTATCGCTCAATTCTATAAACGTGTCCTCTCTCGTCCATTACATTTTCGATGGCGCTGCTGGCTGCTGGCCGCTTGGCGTTCTGAGCGTGTGGGCTTGTGCTCGGCATAACGGCCGTGTCATTTACTTCACTTGTTTTATTTCCGGTGGATCGTGCTCACGCAGGTGCAGTCGTGGCCGAAATCGGCGGTGATGGAGAGGCAAAGCAAAGTTTCTAGCGAGGCTGGAGGCCTGGAGCTGGTTTGGCCCGTAGCTTGGTCCGTAGGAGCGTGGGAATCGCCACGACGCGACCGTGCGGCGGTGCTGCCGGGCTTCCGTGGCACTATGGGAACGGTGGTGGTGGTGGTGGTGGCGTGAGCTCGAAGCATGCCAAGAAAAAACTTAGGGGACCCACGCAGCTCCCCGGGGCCACAGATTCAAGAAAAAATTAGACATGCATCAAATATCCCATTCAACATAACCACCAACTCGTTCGCTCGCTTAATCACGTGCTCGCTCACTCGCTCGCTCGCTTATTCATTCAGTTTCTTATTATTTGGTATAGCCCTGTGAGCCATTCGGCTCTTGAATCGGGTGCAACCGCAACAAACAAAAAAAACATGAACACGAAAACATCTTAAAGTGACTATGCGCAAATAGAAAAATCCAGGAAAAAACAGCACAATCTTCCAGAAAAAGCACCGTACACCAACGCTGTGTGCAAAAATCCCAGTGGGATGCAAGTCAAACAACAACAACAACCACAAGACAACTTTAGATTAAAGCCGTCAGTTTAACTTCGTACTACAACAAACAAACATGGCTAAACCAAAAAACTTTTCGAAATCACCAAAATAAAGCCATAAAAGCAATGTAATGGTGATCGAAATTTCACAATAAACGACATAAACAACATGTACCACCAAACCCTGTAGCCATAGCTGGCTGCATGAGTCACTCCACAACAGCAGGAGCATCAGTAGGAGTATCAACATTTTTCAATGCACCTTTAAAGATCAGCACACTAAAGCAAAACCCAAGATCATACTCTACAGCGGTCATCCGGAGCGAAACATTTTATTTTAGGCCACTGAATATCAGTGGCAGCTAGGGGTGTACAACTCCTCTAAAGCAGTTTTGAGTGAAGATCTAATAGGTAGTGATTGAAGTTGCAGCTTATTAGCAATAGCATTCCAGACCCTGGGGGCATCAATAGCAAAGGCCCTTCCTGCAGTATTTGTACGGCAATAAGGAATGTGAAGCTAGTAAATGAGCGAAGACCTGAGGTCAAATTTGTTCTTCGAAACAGAGAGGAGATCCAGCAGGTAGTCTGCAGATTTTTTTGTAAGTACATCGTGAATAAATAAGATCTGATGCACAAGCCGTCGAACATTAAGAGATGTTAAGTTTGACCTAATGTAGAGATCACAGTGGTGGGTCCTATATGGGCAGTTCAATGCAAATCTTAAGGCCGAGTCATAAATTGAGTCAAGCTTCTTCAGTGCAGTACTGGGGGCTGATTTATATACGATGTGACAGTAATCAAGTAGAGGCAGTATGGTAGCTTTTATCAATTCCAAACGGAACATAGGGGGGAAGCAGTGCTTGTGTCGATACAGAAAACCAATTTTTTTGTCTTTTTACCAATATAATCAATGTGATCTTTAAAATTCAGTTTTGAATCAAGGATGACCCCAAGATACTTATACATCTTGACTTGCTCTATTTGATAATTATTTAATGAATGTAATTGGGGAAAAATAACTTCCTGCTTTAGTCCCGGTGAGAAGCATAGCACCTTGGTTTTGGAGGTATTCAGGACTAGTTTAAGAGCAACTAGCTGATGTTGTAGTTTGTTGAAATCACCTGGAGCTTAGCAATCACGTCATCCGGAGAGCGGCCAGCAGCAGTAATCAGTATCGTATCATCTGCAAAAAGATTTACCCTGGAATGATCCAGATCGGTGCCCAAGTCATTGACATTAAGAGAGAACAAGAGGGGGCCGAGGATGGAACCCTGTGGAACCCCTTTTGTTATCTTAACACTGTTTGACCTCCAAACAGTGTTACTCACCGAAGATGTCAAATTGTTTGGCTGGTTTACATGACAACATCTGGCCGGCGCATTACGTGGCCCGACCGAAAACGTAACGGCAAACTCACCTGTGGACCCGTGGTTTTTGTGGTTTGTGTCGTTGCAGCTGCCCTCGGCGGGGGGGTTCGTGCGAGGTAGAGGCATGGACGTGGACTCGGGCCACTACACGGCGCAAATCTCGGGCATCTACCAGTTCTCAGTCAACATCCACATCGGTGCGGGCTGACACGGGCACGTGGGGGACGTGGGGACGTGGGGGACAAGGATTCACGGCGACAGTGATGATGCTGCTGCTGCTCTTAGTACTGATGACGATGGCGGTGACGATGGCGGTGACTGTGTGTGTGCGTCTGCCAGACGGCTCGGATGTGCGGAGGAAGGATCACCTGCGAGGCCGAGACTGCGTGCGCGTCCACATCTGCATCGACTCGCAGTGTAGCCGGCACGCGTGAGTCTCACCCACAACAAGACAAAGATCCCCCGTGTGGCCTTAACAGACTGTTGGGGCAAGTGGTGTTCTCACTCATTCTCCCTCACTCCATCAAGCTTTGCTCAAGATTGTTTTTAAACATCGATATTTCGGCCTCATTGGTGTGGGCAAAGAGTGGGGCTTACCGGGTAGTGGGCAGAGTTGGCAGATGAGCGCGGCCTATGAGCAATCGTTGGTGTCGACGTCAGAGAGGGAGCCTGGAGGCCACTCTCACTTTGTGGGCGGGGCTAGCGATCGAGTGGGCGTGTCCATGTAAAATTGGGCGTGGCTGCCAGCTCGCGCAGTCGCACGTCCCTGTTGAGGCCTCCCAGAAAATGTGGCACCATCAGCGACGCCTTGGGCACTCCGCGTCGCCACCGCAGCGATCTCCTCCTCCTCTCCCTGACGTGCGCGCCGTGTCCTGTCCATCCCTCGGTCCGTGCCGCAGGCCCCTGGAGACGGCATCGGGCCTAGAGAGCAACAGCCGCGTCTTCACGCTGCACCTGCAGGGGCTGCTCCAGCTACAGGTGTGTGTTACACACCGGGCACAGTCCACCACGCTGCACCTGCAGGGGCTGCTCCAGCTACAGGTGTGTGTTACACACCGGGCACAGCCCACCACGCTGCACCTGCAGGGGCTGCTCCAGCTACAGGTGTGTGTTACACACCGGGCACAGTCCACCACGCTACACCTGCAGGGGCTGCTACAGCTACAGGTGTGTGTTACACTCCGGGCACAGCCCACCACGCTGCACCTGCAGGGGCTGCTACAGGTACAGGTGTGTGTTACACACCGGGCACAGCCCACCACGCTACACCTGCAGGGGCTGCTCCAGCTACAGGTGTGTGTTACACACTGGGCACAGCCCACCACGCTGCACCTGCAGGGGCTGCTCCAGCTACAGGTGTGTGTTACACACCGGGCACAGCTCACCACGCTGCACCTGCAGGGGCGGCGCGAGACCTGGGACGCGTCGTGAAGGTACCCCCAAGGGTTCCGTGCTCAGGTACGACGACAGCCTGGGTTTGAGTCCCGGTTTAGCCGCACGGAACTCAAACTGGGCCTCGTTTTGTTTCACTAAACTCCGCTTACCCCAGGGGCGAAGGCCGACGTTTGTAAACCCGTCGGGTGGCGCGCGGTGAGAGAGTGAGGTGAGAGAGTGAGGTGAGAGCGAGGTGAGAGAGTGAGGTGAGAGAGCGAGGTGAGCGAGTGAGGTGAGAGAGTGAGGTGAGAGGGTGAGGTGAGAGCGAGGTGAGAGGGCGAGGTGAGAGAGTGAGGTGAGAGAGCGTGGTGAGAGAGTGAGGTGAGAGAGTGAGGTGAGAGGGTGAGGTGAGAGAGCGTGGTGAGAGGGCGAGGTGAGGGGGCGAGGTGAGAGAGTGTGGTGAGAGGTGAGGTGAGAGGGCGTGGTGAGAGAGCGAGGTGATAGAGCGTGGTGAGAGAGTGAGGTGAGAGAGTGAGGTGAGAGGGTGAGGTGAGAGGGTGAGGTGAGAGGGCGAGGTGAGAGAGTGAGGTGAGAGAGTGAGGTGAGGGAGTGAGGTGAGAGAGTGAGGTGAGGGAGTGAGGTGAGAGAGTGAGGTGAGAGAGTGAGGTGAAAGAGTGAGGTGAGAGAGCGAGGTGAGAGAGCGAGGTGAGAGAGCGAGGTGAGAGAGCGAGGTGAGTGAGCGAGGTGAGAGAGCGAGGTGAGGGAGCGAGGTGAGAGGGCGAGGTGAGAGAGCGAGGTGAGGGAGCGAGGTGAGAGGGCGAGGTGAGAGAGTGAGGTGAGGGAGCGAGATGAGAGGGCGAGGTGAGAGAGCGAGGTGAGAGAGCGAGGTGAGAGAGTGAGGTGAGAGAGTGAGGTGAGAGGGTGTGGTGAGAGAGCGAGGTGAGAGAGCGAGGTGAGGGAGTGAGGTGAGAGAGCGAGGTGAGGGAGCGAGGTGAGAGAGTGAGGTGAGGGAGTGAGGTGAGGGAGTGAGGTGAGAGTGTGAGGTGAGGGAGTGAGGTTAGAGAGCGAGGTGAGAGCAGTTCTCCAAGAGCGTCTGCGCCCCTGCCGCTGCTCGGCTTCGTGTCAGAACCGAGAGTCGTTCTTCCGGATTCCCTTTCGGTTGATGTCCATCGCGAGTTTCCCCACCAGGGGTCAACCCATGGGTCATCTGTGATGAACCTCCGTCATTACTTTTCTTAATTTCAATGTTGTGTACACGACTACTCCACCACTAAATCTGTCGTTGCAAAACTTTCTAGAAACTGGGCAGCGCGACGATTCGAGCAACTAGAAATATACATTTTCACTTTGCTATTCGTTCAAAAGTAAAATCTGTTTAGACTTCATGCTGCTACGGAACAGCCACTATGCACTGTTAGCAGTCTGAGTAATGCTCGGCCATGTGCAGTTACATTTTGGAGCAGAGGCCTTGTAGATTGTAATGGAAATCGTTCTTCTTCTTAGTGTTTCCTATCCGACCTATATAGTCCCTTCCCAATATTCTGTGCTTTAACACGACGAGAATCACATAGCATCCGAACACAGATGTGAAATTATGAAAACTGTTCGTGTTTGGGTGGGGTCACGTGGCTAATCATAAAAGCGAGTTGGGTCGAAATGTGGGTCAGGTCAGGTAGGAGGTGAGGTGCCGCTGTTGAAGCGGGTTGTGAGATCGGGTCAAGTCGCGGGTCAAGAGGTAGAGCCGCCCAGGACTCTACAAGGTGTGAGTCAGCGCCCTCTCGTGGCTCGGAGAGAGGAGACAAGCTAAGCAACGTCGGACGTAGTTCTGCAATGTCTACGTCAGCGCCAGATCCCCCGCGTCGGCACGGCTTTCCTGACGAGGGATTTTAGCGACGCTAAATTTAGTCTCGCGCCTTGTCGGCAGAAACACCAACTGGGGTGCGTTCATGTTCAGCCCCTTTTTGTCAATCCACTGCTGGATGAGGTCCTCTCCACGTGCAGTTGATTGCGGGGAGCTCCTTCACCAAGTTGGTTAGAGTAGGTGGGCGGAGGCAGGGAGCGTGGAAGTGCAGTACAACCTTGGATTTTGTTGCACACATCCGACCCTGCTGCTTACCACGTAGCCCCGCAGCAGCCTATAGCAACCTGTTGTGCATGGTGGTCGCCCATCCAAGCAAATTCCAAGCTCAACCCCGACTTAGCTTCTGAGATTGGCGCATTCTGGGTGATTTTGGTCCCAGGAATTTAGGATGTAATTGGTGACGAATCGATGGAGAGCATCTACAATGGGAGGCATTCGCAAAATGTCTATCGTCTCCCCTCTAAATCCTCTTGCTCTCTGTGCTGGTTGACCGCAGCTGTGCATGACTGAAAGTGCTCGCACGTTTTAGACCGTGTCTGAGAATTGGGACTTACAAATCATACCTAACAAACCAATAAATGCATTCTTACATCGAGAATCATGTTTGAACCACATCTTTAATGCCAATATCGAATGATGGCGTACATTTGTGAATATGTCACCGTTGGAAAAATCTTGCAATGGAGTGTGTTGATCATAACAGTTCAATTGTTCTGGGTCTAAAATGAGTGTCAGGGTTTATTGATAAGGACACTTGCAGAGAACTTCACGGACAGAGGCGGGGATATGTAAATATGATGTTTAAGATGATGATGCTGATGTTGACATCTGATGAGTGATAGTAACGATAGCGCTAATTATGATGCTGCCGCTCATGATGATGATTATTGCAGTGTTTCTTCTTCTGATGGTGATGTGACGATATCTTCAAAACTGATTCCTACTGCTACTGATAATGATTCTGCTTCTGTTGCTGTTTCTGCTACTACTGCCGCGGACGATGACAATGATCATCGATGACGCCATTCCTACTGCTGCCGATGTTGACGACGACGACGACGATGATCACAAAATCGCGTATACAGGTAGTCCCCCGACTTACGATGGAGATGCGTTACGACGACCCCATTGTAAGTCGGGGACTACCTGTACATCTGTGCTCCACCTCAACAGGTGTGCGTTCACCTCTCTCACTCGTTCGCCCGTCTTTGCGCCGCCATCCCTCGGGCTCATGCCGTTTGCTTTTCCCGGCTCCCAGGTGGGGCAGCACACGTCCGTGAACGTGGAGAACGGCGCTGGTGCCGCCATCGTCGTGCAGAAGGGCTCCGACTTCATGGGCGTCCTCGTCGGGGTATAGCGTCGGCCCGCGCGCCACGCGAGGCCCTGGCACCCGCTCTCGCTCGAGGTGACGCTTCCGCTGTCCGGGGACAAAGAAACAAATCGGAAAATGACGAGCACGCCCCAACGATCGGAACAACCCCGTGGGCTACGACTTCACAACGTTTCGCGCGCACGAGTCGTGTCGACGTTGTTTTGATAACGCAACGTCACGCGAACTCCGCGTGCTTCATTAAACAAAATAATCCCAAGTGTTTCTGTCGCCAACACCGCCGGGGTTCGGTGTGCGTATTCCCGAGTCCGGACGGCACGGTGCTTGGATTAAAGATGTCTTCTGTCCCTCGGTGGCCAATACTTGGCTATCCGTGGGCAAGGATAAAACTTGAACAAGGAGTGACGCAAATGGCCACAGGTGTTCCAGTGAACCGGACGTTGTTGGAGCGAGCAGCCGTCGTGTCAACGGGAAAGAAAAAGAGAAAAAGGAACCCACGGCTGTTGCTGCACGACTAAAAAAAAAAGTTACGAACGTTAATCGAATAAAAACTGTGAAAACATGACGATTCACCACCACTTGGGACTACTGGATGCAAGTGAACAAACGGAGGGTGAGTATGAAGGCCCCAGCGACTTGGGTAACTGTTTCGGCAGACGAGATGGCCTGTTTGGCTTGGTGGACTTTTTAGTGTGATTGACTATGTCTGCTCATGAGAAAGGTCCAAGCAGTTGAGCCCACAAGAAGTCCTGACTGATGGATGATGAACAAAGAAGTCCTGTGCTACGGGGCCGACGGGAAGACCCGAGCTGCAGGAAGCCCAACGTGATCAAGACCCACAGGGAGGATTGTA
This sequence comes from Petromyzon marinus, assembly GCF_048934315.1. Taxonomy (NCBI): domain Eukaryota; kingdom Metazoa; phylum Chordata; class Hyperoartia; order Petromyzontiformes; family Petromyzontidae; genus Petromyzon; species Petromyzon marinus. The sequence continues at coordinate 16,713,812 of NC_133705.1, forward strand.
CTTCGAGACCAATGGGAAGATCTCGGTGACTTTGCCAACGTGAAAATCGCAAGCGATTTTGAAGCGACAGGAAGCTCTGTGGGACTGGCATAGCCTGTGAATGTAGTCTCTGTGCTGCCACTCGGCCGACTACTTTAGGCCCAAACCTGGCTGACACAACGAAGGTGACGGTGCCTCTCTGCGGATTTCACAGCTCGCTGAGCAACGTTCAAAATGCAAGTTTACGAGCATTTACCCAAACGTTGAAACCGAAATCACACTTTCATACATAAACGGTGAAAAGAGAACAAATGTGACACGTATATGTATCATGTCTGTACAATCACGTTATGGAATAGCCTGAACCGTACCCATTGTCTGTATTAATAGTGATATGATATTCGCTGTAAACCTGTATCACACAAGGCCATCGTATAACTGGAAACATTGCCACAAATGTTTTTTTTTAAGTACAAAAAATATTTTTTATTATCTATAATCGTTTTTCTGTATATGCTAACTAAAATAAGACTACAAAACGTACGCTGGAACAAAAGTATATTATTATTATGACGACGATAGACAGGCTTTTATAATTTAATACCTTTTATGAGATACGTGTCTGGGACATTACCATGTTTTTTTAAAAGTTAAAATTATTAATAAAATGTATTAATAACATTACAAGGCAGTTGTTAGTCGATAAATATATAACATTATTTCTCACTCTCCGATGTTTATTCGCCCTGTAACCTTTTAAACATTTAATTTGTACTGAATAAATAAACACAGTGTAATTGCTGTAGCATGGCATTCCACATTATTCAATTTAAGCGGCTAACAAAACGAAATCTGTATTATTAATTATCGAGGACTGAGTGTATTTTACGCAGGACTTGCAGGGCGCCCAGACTTCACCTGATAGTCATTTACAATCCACTGCTGGATGAAGGCCTCCCCCACGGCCGTGGCGGTGGTCATTGGCGTTGTTTGGCCAGAACTTCACCACGCTCTGTCCGTGTGGGTTGGTGAACTGATGGCACACGCACGCACACACGCACACACGCACAGACCTGGCTCAGACGTCACTTGCCACCGAATGTAAGCTGTGGAGAATTTAAAACGGGTTTCTTCGTCAACAGCGTGGTGAGCTAACCACAGTGCCACCGCTCCTCCACGCCGTGGCGAACTGAACGGGTCAAGGTTGTGGCGATTCATTGCTCCACAGCCGTCAACGTCTCATTGCGACGTTCGTCATCGTTTGGAGCTTCCACTGGGAACGGATCCGAGGATGAGAAAGTGAGGCTTCGCTAATAATGACAAAAAATACTTTAAAGTGATGGTCAGCAATACTTTAGTGATGTCACCTTAAATAATAATAAAGGAGCGTTGTCACAGTGACACGCAGGCTAGGTGTGTATTTATAAGATAAGACCCGGTAGGTTTGTTTGTATCTGCCTTTAAGGTAATCGATGTCAACACTACACTTGCACGAAGCCTTCACCATTATCATCGCCACAGTCACCATCACCATCATCAAAATCATCATCACCACCACAGCCACCAATGCCACCACACAATTAAATTATCTTGCCCGCAGCTGCCACCACCACCACCACAATAATCCTATGACAAGTGTTGCCTCACTGCAGTTTGGCCAAGGAAGGACATAGTGGAGTGGTGTCAGGAAGGGCTGCCCTGGTGAGGGGTCATGTTCGAACTTAAAACACATCTTACCCGGGTTCCGGCCACTGGTAATCATCCACGCGCATGCGTCCACCCTCATCAACTCTCCTAAGCTAAGTAGGTCTGAGCCTGAATAGCTCTTATATTGGTGACCACCGTGAATAACAGGTGTTATAGGCAATGAGTGTGAGCAAAACTACAATCCATTGTTCTACCGTACTTCTACGCTCCCCGCGTCAACCAGTAAACCAACCCGCACTGGCCAACGTGGATTATTAGTTTGGTGATATTTACTGGACATCTGTGAAAAAGAGCTTCATAGCTCATCATTTTCCTCCAGTCTAAATTAAGATTCTGATTCTGACATTCACCCGCGCGACCCGCAAGGTGTGTCGAGGGCCCCCATCCAGCAGTGGATTGGCAAACGGATTCGCATCTCTCAGCCCTGCGACCCAAGGTTCTGGCACGCTACGCCGGACAGTTTCCGTGTCCCACAACCAGTAACACAGGAATTTGCCTTGGGAATATCATCCATTTTTGTAACGCAGTAATTAATATTGGCGTCAAGAGCAATGCTTTTTTCTGTATCCTCCCACCCCCCCAACCGCCTCCATATATAAAACCAACCGAGTAAACCTGACGAACAGGAAGGCTCGGTGTTTGATGAGCGATTAATCAACGCGCTATTTTGTGTCATGGGAAATCTTGAAACAAAGAGTGACACGGGACCAGTCCCGACACATAGGGCGCTCCTGGCCACCCGCGAAGGGGTTCCGTGTCGGGACACGCAGCGCCGAGTGCGGCGGCAATTCAGACGCTCGTGTCTCCACCGCGCGAGTGGATCGCGGGGACGACTTGCCCAGAGGGCGAGCTGCGATTCGTCGACGGAAAAAAATCTCTTCCGAGGCTCGCGGTAGGCGTGCGCGTCGACTCGCGCGCCTGCCGTGAAGAAAATGAGAGGCGCAGCCCTGCAGTTTCCTGCTCGCGTCACTGCCGGCGGAAGGGCCTCCACCAGGCGGAGCTTGAGAGAGCCGCTGTGGAAGTCACGCTGGGAGTGTGTGGTGGTAGTGGTGGTGGTGGTGTACGTGTGTCCACACAATCCAGGCTTAGACTGGATTACGGTGTGAGGAGCTCACATATCATCGCGCGATCTGGGCACAGTCCCATCGTCAGTGAGCTCCTCCGGCAGCTAAGGCTGCGTTGGCTGGGTCAAGAAGACCGCATGCCCAGCCACCGCGTGACCAAGCAGCGTCTGTTTGGCCGGAAATCGGGGGACAAACAGGCGCAGCACAGGCTCGGGAAGAGATCGGCCGACGTTTACCCACGCGAGCCTCACCTCGTCTCATCTCTCTTTCAGGAGGCCTCTGCCAAGTTTCTCCGAAGGGAAGGATGTTGTTTTGTGTCATCCCAATTGAGTGATTTGCAGGTAATTTTGTCTGCATTTGAATGTTTGGCGAACACAAGTCACAGTGTGTGTGTGTTCTAGCTGTGTATAACTGGAGGAACCCCATGCAGAACAGGGGTAGATAATAAACTCCACTCAGAAAGGTGCCCAAGTCGGGAATCGAACCCAGGCTCTTCTTGCCGTGAGGCACAAGTGTTAGCACTGAGTCTGCCTGCCAATTATTTGGAGGGGTGTGCACTTTCCGACGAATGGAAGCAGAAGTGTCTCTGATGAGCCCCCTCTGTGGAGGAGACAACGAGCAGAGCGCCAGGCAGATCAATCAAGGCGAGGTGGTACAGCGGGGAGTGGTGCCACCTGGCATCTGCCAGTCCTCTGAGTCAGTCAACCCACAACACCTGGATCTTTCTCGTGGCCTCCTGCCAACTTCAAAGAGCTTCAGAGTACACCTAGCCTGGCACAAGTGCTGGGGTACGTCGCCATCGCGTAGCGGCTGTTCTTGCTGTGTCCGTGCGTACCCGTGGGTGGGTGCGTGGGTCGAGAAGCAAAGTCTCCGTGCTCCGTCCCAGGCCTCCCGGTGACGCGAAGACTCCGTCTCCTCATTGGGCTACCAAATCAACAGTGCGCGTGCCACTCTTGATTTATGAGGCTGTACTATGTCTCAGCCTTGTAAACTGTCTAGGAAGTAGTGAGGTGGTGTTTCACGAGTGGCTCATCAACATGCCTTTTTGGTATTCATTCAAATTGGGTTCCAGACGGATGTTAGTTAGCATTTAACTCGCAAAAGGTACATTGCTTGAGTCCACCAGACTCCACCCAATATTCCAGTTCGCATCATCATCATGATCACCATCTTCAAAACTCTCACAGCATCAATTGTTGAAGTCTGACCTCCACGCAACGTTATCCCCTCCACCAGACAACACTGCTTCGTTTCTCAATCTCCCAGTCCACTGAATGCGATGGTCACTTTCCTTTCGCTACGGCAACTCCATCCAACTCCGTGAGCTCCACCGTGGAGCTGCGTAACCACCTCCGTGAGGCTGTGTGACCTCCTGCGTGGGGCCGAGTGACCTCCTGCGTGGGGCCGTGCGAACCTCGTCACGAGGCTCCGTGAGCTCCACAGTGGGGCTGCGTGACCTCCACCGTGGGGCTGCGTGAGTTCCACCGTGGGGCTGCGTGAGCTCCACCGTGGGGCTCCGTGAGTTCCATCTTGGGGCTGCGTGACCTCCACCGTGGGGCTGCGTGAGCTCCACCGTGGGGCTGCGTGAGTTCCACCGTGGGGCTGCGTGAGCTCCACCGTGGGGCTGCGTGAGCTCCACCGTGGGGTTGCGTGAGCTCCACCGTGGGGCTGCGTGACCTCCACCTTGGGGCTGCGTGAGCTCCACCGTGGGGAGCTGGGTGGGATCCACGCCTGGCGCTGGTTCGGCGAGAGCGAGCCCCGACTTAAGACCACGGCCTCGGAGCTCCACACGAGCGAGGTGAATCACGGCCACTGTGACGCAAATTATTTGATAAATGAATGCGGCAATCGACGCGTGTCTGCGTCGTTACTAAATTCGCACGAGGGAGCTGCCTCGTCGGGGTGAGGTGGAGTGGATCCACGTCGGATTTTCACTGCCACCTGCCATTGTCCGAACACTGGGGTCTAATAACAACAATCAGAGTCGTCTTGAATCACCATCGGCAAGTATCGGCACGCTGCTAGATGGGATGCGTCCATCGGCTTTCGTATGCTATGTCTCGGTTTGTTTTTTGTGCACAGCTGAATAACTGCAAAAGAAAGGAACGTGATATTTTAAACGAGTAATAGCCCTAACTATTGTCCGGATGCTTGATCTCTTTCATAAGTGTGTGATTTGCAGTTTTACACAGGTCAAAGGTCTTACATAATGTATCATGAGTACAATTCACCTATGGTGCCTTGATGTAGTCTTATTTCTCTGTAAGTTTATTGATGAAACTAATTAATTGGTGATGCTGCTGCCGATGCTGCGTTAGCAGTGGTACTGGCTCAGTGGGTCCCAAACCTGGATTAGAACCCAAGCTCTGGCCCCCGCTGTGCGAGTGTCGTGTCGCGGCATGCTGTCACAAGGACCGCGTTCCCTGCACAAGGAATTGCCCAGCCCCCGGAAAAGTTCCCTGAACATTTGAGTCATCTATCAACATCCGCCGACTGCGAAACCTCAAGTTATATAATTGTACAGTAGCCACTTTGTCAGATTATTCTGTGGAAGCAACGCGCAGGTCCCCGCTTTCTGCCTGCACCAGTTCGGGCTTATTCTTGTTGTGTCTCTTTCCCTGACTGCGGGGTTTAAGTCCTGGCAGCCCCTTGCTGACGACCTCCGATAATGCGATGGTGATAAGGACGAGCTTGCGGCTTGCGAAACTGTTCCTCGATCTACCTGCAGACAAATTTGACGGATTGAAACGCCCCCCCCAACCGCTGCCATCAATAACGCCCTGTCAGAAAATGCCCCTAAAAAATATAATAGAACTACTTCCGAAGTCACTCGTAAATTCCTCCATATCCACACTTGGGTGAACACCTTTTTATATTCTCTCCATATAATGCCCGTTGGCTATAAATCAAGTAAAACAAATGTATTGTTAGAATTGAAATATTGATTTAAGTTACAAACCAAATTGAACGTCGTGTTTTTATACAGTCAATATTAACTGGGCTGAGACCATCAATTAATTTCCACGAGAGAAGCCAGTTTAATCACTGGCAGCTGAAACCCAAAATCAAACGCAGGGAATGGCTCCGTTGCTCTGGCCTCTTGAGCCACCTCACCACCTCAAGGGCCCTTCCTGAAACGTATCCGCCTTTGCGTGACCCAGTACGAAGGCGGCACTGCGCTGAGCGAGGGGATGCTACGAAAATCCCTCGTGCTTGTCGAGATTGAATGCATCATTCGGCGACGGTGCTGCTGCCACGTTGGCAGTGGTGCACGAACAGAAATAATGAGCAAAAATGTCAACACGTTCGTCGACTATACCGTGGCCTTCAAAGTATATAATCTTGGGCATGTGCCATGAAGAAGGGCCATCTCCTGAAACGTCGCCTGTTACATACTTTCCTTTTATGGCCACACAATGTTACTGACGAACGCGTTGAGTCTTTTTTTGTAATCGAGAGGGCATTTTCTTGGACGAGGTTCGCTCCACCCAGCTCATCAGCCGCGTGGGGCGGCTGCCACCCAGACGAAACTCCAGCACCCCCTCCTCCCCCCTATTAGAGGGACGTCTGACTCAATTTCACGAGCCATTTCAGGTCACTCAGTGTAAATAATGACACTTAATGGAAAGATTGCGTCCGCTGTGGAAATCGCTAATTGATCGCCATTAGTAAAATAATACGGAGCACACGCCGCCTCGACGGCACAAGAAACACGCGCGCGCCACGATTATCATGCTACAGGCGCCCGCGTGCAAGCCGGGCGCACCGTCCAATAAGCGAGCCTCGTTTGTTTTGACGGCTCACGAGGAACCCGCACATCTTGCCTTGCTGCTTTTACATCGTCTCGCTGTCAGAATTAATCATCATCAGCGGCAGCAGACATGATTAATCCACTGCTGGATTAATCATGGCCTGCTGGATTAATCATGGCCGCTCCGCAAGGCCGTGGTAAGTCTGCGTATGCGACGATTTAGAGGCGTTTTGATTTTGAAAAAATATTCAAATTGGTGCGCGGCGGCTCACCCAAAAACAGGCCGAGAGTCAGCGGTGGCAGTCCGCAGGGTCCAGGAACATTCTCGATCGCTCGTCGAGCTCCTGCACCTTCGACAATTTCATCGCTCCAGACAAAAAAATACATCTCAGAAGTAGTAATAATAAAAAGATTTACAGAAATGGAACAGCCACACTGTGATTGCAATGAAGAAAGTACCAAATTACATATCAGAAGGGGAGCCCCATCAGAGTGGTTTATTGCAACATTAGGGTGAGGAGAAAACATTAACCATCTCAAATTTGCTAATGACATAGTCATTATAATAAGCAGAGGAAATGTCAGAATTATCCGTGATTAATAAATAAATAATCAAGGGTATGCTTTCCGACCCGAAAATTAACGAACACAAATTAATAACTATGCCCGTCAGCTCTTTGGTCTTCTCGACCAATGTTCTCCCGCAGTGTCTCCGCAAGCAAACCGGTTTTGACTTTTCGAGAGCCATCATCAAGGTGTAAAGCAGTCACTTGCCCTATTGCCCGGTGTTCCACAGACAGCTTAGCCGTACTCAAGAGGGATTGCGATGGTGTGGGCAGGCCTTCACCCAGCAGCGGAGAGATCATGGCTTATGCGCGGCAAGACTTGCAGCAATGCTCGGTGTTCGAATGTGTGGAGTGATGTCATTTTCAGCGAGCACAATCAACGACGCCAGCCACCTGGGTTCAACTCCTGCCCGTGACGAGCAATACCAATGGGAATTTGGCAACGCCACCTCGTCTGGGCCGATGACCGAATCACACGGCAGTCTCACGATTTTGCTAGATCTCAGGAGCCAAGCAGGAATTTGAGCCCGTTTCTTGCTTGGATGGGTGACTGCCAGGGAATGTCAGCTGTTGTAGGTATGGGCTGAGATGTAGCCAGGAGATGAGCCTTCAGCGATGAATCCATCTACGTCCAGCTTGGAGTGTCACCACCCCCTTATCCACTCATGGAAATGGACAAATATCCCAATGTGGCAGGACCCTTCTGAAAAAGAGTATTGAGAATCGGTGGGGTTTTTCTGGGTAAATGGCTTTGTTATGATTCAACTATTCATAGAAACGGTAGAGCTAAATTGAGATTGCGTGTGCAACGCTGCAAGATGGCTTTGTGAAGGGGAGTCAGGCAAGGTGATTGGCTCTCACTAAGGTCGTCCACAGTGACATTAAAATATATTTAAAGATAAATTGAGGTGGCCGGTGGCTTAGATGTGAGAGATGTGTATGCAACATCGGCATTGGGAAGACAAAGGCTGGCCACCCAGCCCCTTGTGTGCCGTGCCGACCTTCATAGGTGCTCGCTAACAGCATTTCCCCCAAAAGCCTTTTCATGTTATAAGGAGGATTTTTGTCTTTGTGTGTGGGCGTATAAGTGTGTGTTTGTAACGTTTTGAGTGTGTGTGTATGTATGTGTGCACATACTTGTGTATACGTTGGTTGTCTGCTGGTGTATAAGATTTGCCCTGTGTTTGTACCTCGGATGAAGTTTTCCCTTGAGACATTAGGAGGTGTGTGGTCACCGGTTGTATAAGTGTGCGTGTGTGTGCGTGCGTCTGTGAGTGGAATTGCCTTTCTGGTGTCTGCTTGTCTGTGTGCCCGTGTATGTGGCCGTGTGCCTGCAAGTGTGTGTCTGGGTCTGTGTCTGTGCTGACTCTGTGTATGACTGTGAGTCTGTACTAGTGTATGTGTGTGCATGTGTGTCCTGTTCATGTTCACTGCATGTGTGTCTTTGTCTGTGCGCGTGTGCATGTGTTTGTGTGTGCATCACTGAGTGTTTGTGTTTGTTTTGCGAATGGGCGTCTGTATGTGTCTTTGTATGTATGCGCATTCATCAGTTTAGGGAGCGGTGGTGCAGTGTTTAGAGCGCTGCGCTACGAACACCAGTGATGAATATCTGAATCAGACCTGGACCTCCCCTAGATTGACTCAGCCTCAAATGAGTACCAGGCACGGTGTGTATAAAACATCGGCACTCGGGAGACAAAGGCGGGCGACACGGTCCTGGCCACCCACCGCTTGTGTGTGCCGTGCCGGCCTTCGTAGGTGCTGCTCGCGCACAGCACTTGACCCAAGAGTCCGTGCAGGCTATAGGGGGGACCTTTGTCTCCGTGTGCGTGTTCGAGGGAAGAGATGTTTCCCTCGAAACATCGGGAGGTCGACGTTCGTCTGCCGCCGCGAGACGCGCCTGTCTCGTGCCGGCCGCTGCTATTGGCCCTATCCACTGGCGTCAGGGCCGTGGTGCCGTGGTTGGGAGAGTGGCGACGCTGATTTCATGCCGGGCGCTCACGCGCTGACCCGTGCAGGGCTTGGGGTTAAGGACTGAAACGAAGCGGGGAGGAGATGGGGGGGGGGGGGACATCAGAAACAAAGTAAAAGAGGCAAAAGAAGGTGCCCTGCAGGTCGCACACACAGTCGTGGACGTGTTGCCCTGAGCTGACACCACTGCCAGCGAATCAACTCTTGCATCGCTCTTCTATTTTTATGGAAAAATCTATTTCCTTTAGGACCCGTGCATCTAACAGGAGAGGGTCTTACTTGGCTTATTACAAACATCTGGAGGTTGACAAGCCTTGTCAACCTCCAGATTTTACATTTACAGCCCTTTGCCAATGCAATGCTGGATGAAGGCCCATCGATGTCATGCCAAGCATGAGGGTAGTTTGACCATACTTCACCACGCTAGCCATTGCGGGTTTGATGTTAGTCTGAGCTGGAAATCGAACTCATGAACCACTGTGCCACCACTCCACCCCAGCATTTGCTTACAAAACGAACCCATTACAATCCCTACATTCGTGCCGTTCTTACAAAGATGCCTCGCTTGTAATCAGAGGGATCTACAGCGTGCTTGCTGAGACTTAAGGCAGGTCAAAATGACTCGTTAAAATGTATCTCGTAATATTAACGGTAACCATTTACACAACGCTATAAAGTGTCACTGGGTCTCAGGGCTAACTTTCAGGAGGGTCCTGCTAAGTTTGGATGTTTGGCCGATGCCATGTGGGATGAAATCGTTGCCTTGGTGTCTATTCTTTTTCAAATCAGTGTTGTTTTGATGCGCAAGGGTAGAGACCACTCTAACTCATCACAGACGGATCAGCAACCGACTTGCTGTCCTGCCTTGCACTCTCCTCCATCTTGGTGCCTCGCTCACACACCTGACGAGAGTCATCTGAGATCGCGGAGTTGTTGACGTCAGATGAAAAGATTCGTTTAAGTGAAAAAAAATATCTCGTCAAAAACTTTCTTTCACATTCTAGATTTGAAGCTTTCGTGACTGCAATGATCCATACTCTTTGGTTCTCTTCGGTAAAGTCACGTAGGTAAAAAATAAAACAACAAAAAATCGCGAAGTTTCGGCCGCAACACAAGTGGCCTTCATCAGGTGAAGGGACCGGACTGTCCAGAGGACAGCGTTGGAGTGAAAACAGCCAAGCCCAGGTCGCGTCCTTTAAGCTGTGTGGGAGGAAACAAAAGCGCCTTGACAAAGGAATTAGCATAAAAATTTGCATGATGTACGTAGGAGGTACATGATGGACCGGCGCGGGGGGGGGGGGTTATACATAATGTTGGTGTGAAGGGAAAATAAGCAGCTGTGAAAGTTTGGGATACCACTACTTGAAAAAATATACTGTACCATTGAAAATTAGTTTAATGTTTGGTTTGATTTAGAACATCTTTCCAATGATTGCTTAATTTGAAAGCATCCTCTCAGTTGAAATTGTGTCTGTGTTTGTAAATCTGAATTGCCTCGTGGACAAATCTCTGATAAAATGTTTTTTTTTATTATACAATGCTTTTTTTAATTAAAAAAGAAACACTCCCAGGCCTAAAGCCTCATCGGTGATAGAGATGTCCCCCTCCACCTCTTAGTGCCGTTCTACAGCACAGTGTAAACCATCCATAGCCGAGAAAAAATACCTAAATATATATGTACGTTTCGGCAATGGCCCTTCTTCACAGCACGTGAACTATGTGTATTTGTTATTTTAAAGCCACGGTGTTGTTATTGATGGGTGTGTTGAGTTTGTTGTTAATTGTGCGTGTGCACCGCTGTCAATGCAGCAGCGTGGCCGAATAATCTGTCCCATTATTGTGAACTCGAAGCTGACCATCTTCTCCGTTCAGTCTGGAATGGTTAAATCACCGAGTCTTACCTGCAGCGACGTTTAATCTTAATCACTTCATTCAAATTGAGACTTCACAGTTAATCATACCAAATAATATTACTAATTTACAGCTCTTTGTCAACCTACTGCTGGATTAAGGCATCGCCACATCATGCACGTCGTGATGATGATGACAATACTCGTGATTAGGATAGTGGTACTCGGCAAGATATGATCGTAATAATGTACAAATGCTGATGACCTTGACTTGAAGCTTTCATGACTACAGGAATTCATATTTTTTGGGTCTTTCGGTAAAGTCACGTAGATGGGTTCAAAAAATAATAAATAAAAACGATGACGTTTCGATGGCAATACAAGCGGCCATCATCACGTGGTGACGATCGCTAGCAGATTCTACTACCAGCGATTATAAAGATACGACTCGTATTGCTGCTCCTAATGATGATGAACCGAGTAACAAGGATGATGGTGATGATGATGGTAACACTGGTGGTAATGATAATACGATTCTGCTGTTGCTACTGCTAGTATTGATGCTGCTGCTTATGATGCTTATAGTGACAATCATGGTGGTGGTAGAGATGACAATACAGGAATAGTTACGATGATGGTAATACCAATGATAACGAAGATGCGATTGTTGCTGCTGCTTATGAACACGATTCCCTGACTGCTGCTGCTGCTGCCCGTGCTCACTAGTGGCGTGTGTGTTGACGTGCGGGCCCGCGTGTGGAGCAGGAGGAGGAGGAGGTGGAGCAGGAGGAGGTGGAGCAGGAGGAGGTGGAGCAAGAGGAGGTGGAGCAGGAGCAGGAGGTGGAGCAGGAGGAGGAGGTGGAGCAGGAGGAGGAGGTGGAGCATGAGGAGCTGGAGCAGGAGGAGGAGGAGGTGGAGCAGGAGGAGGAGGTGGAGCAGGAGGAGGAGGTGGAGCAGGAGGTGGAGCAGGAGGAGATGGAGCAGGAGGAGGTGGAGCAGGAGGAGGTGGAGTAGGAGGAGGTGGAGCAAGAGGAGGTGGAGCAGGAGCAGGAGGTGGAGCAGGAGGAGGAGGTGGAGCAGGAGGAGGTGGAGCATGAGGAGCTGGAGCAGGAGGAGGTGGAGCAGGAGGAGGAGGTGGAGCAGGAGGAGGAGGTGGAGCAGGAGGAGGAGGTGGAGCAGGAGGAGATGGAGCAGGAGGAGGTGGAGCAGGAGGAGGTGGAGCAAGAGGAGGAGGAGGTGAAGCAGGAGGTGGAGCAGGAGGAGGTGGAGCAAGAGGAGGAGGAGGTGGAGCAGGAGGAGGTGGAGCAGGAGGAGGTGGAGCAGGAGGAGGTGGAGCAAGAGGTGGAGGAGGTGGAGCAGGAGGAGGAGGTGGAGCAGGAGGAGGAGGTGGAGCAGGAGGAGGTGGAGCAAGAGGAAGTGGAGCAGGAGGAGGTGGAGCAGGAGGTGGAGCAAGAGGAGGAGGAGGTGAAGCAGGAGGTGGAGCAGGAGGAGGTGGAGCAAGAGGAGGAGGAGGTGGAGCAGGAGGAGGTGGAGCAGGAGGAGGTGGAGCAGGAGGAGGTGGAGCAAGAGGTGGAGGAGGTGGAGCAGGAGGAGGAGGTGGAGCAGGAGGAGGAGGTGGAGCAGGAGGAGGTGGAGCAAGAGGAGGTGGAGCAGGAGGAGGTGGAGCAGGAGATGGAGCAGGAGGAGGTGGAGCAGGAGGAGGTGGAGCAGGAGGAGGAGGTGGAGCAGGAGGAGGAGGTGGAGCAGGAGGAGGTGGAGCAGGAGGAGGTGGAGCAGGAGGAGGTGGAGCTGGAGGAGGTGGAGGAGGAGCAGGAGGAGGTGGAGCAGAAGGAGGCACCTCCCGCGGGCCGTTGCGAGGTGCCAGATCGCTGATTACTGCGGAGAAAAAAAAATCGCTCGCGAAAGAGAGAAAGAGGTCTGGCCTCACTCCGCTTGGGCAAATATTCGGCGAGCAAACACGGAACCTATTTATAATAATAATAAAAAGGTATCGCATTATTTGACTATCTCCCCGTGGCATCGTTGGCTCAAAGCGCAAGCATTTAAAAAGAACGGGGCCTCATAAGTTGCGTGTCACAAATGGTGAAAACCGCACTATTGACTTTGCTGAATAACTATCATATACTGAATGTAAACAAGCAGATGATACGTCTCCTTCACATGTCCGTCTCCACTTAACAAACAAAATTAGTTCTTAAACCACCCATCACCACCCATCGGCCGCACGGCCTCATTTTGCATCAAACTGGGACTCCACCGCGTCACGGGAGGGTGTCCTTGCCTCGATCCAAGCGAGCCTCACTCTGATGCTGATGTGACACTGTAACGTGAAACATTATCCAGTTTGCTTGTCACGAATCAATGCTCCCGAAATCATGCTCTCCAAGGCCGTGCGGCTGATGTGATTCTGCAAGTAATTGCTTTTTTAAAAAATGTACATACGTGGCGAGCTGATGACGCGAAGGCGACACAGTGTTTAACCCATTTGTCTCGTTGTTGAGTCTCCACCACGACCGAAACGGTGCCCCCACACATGCACGCGCGCACGCGCGCGTGCGTGTGTGGGGGCACCGTTTCGGGCGTCGTTGGCCAATGTTCCAAAGTTTCTGTTCAAGGTTTTTGGTGAAAATCTTCTGATGTCTCTATCAGCAGCAGCAGCAGCGAGCCAGATTGCCAAGGCGCTGTGAATCTCCATCCACACGACAACGTCGCATTCCGTCACGATTGCATTACTAATTACGACGTTGATTAAAATAACATCATGTTTCTATGAATAATTCACTAACAAGGCACATTTGGTTATATGTGTTCTCTATGTACGTGTTTTGTATGAATCTGTATTGTGTGTATATCTGTACATCTCCCGTGAGTTGTTGTTGTTGAGGCGTTGTATTCATCTTTCGTGTCTATTTCTGTTGTATCAATCTAAGTGTTGTGCCATTGAGATTGTCGATTTGCCTTTGGTTCCCAATCACAGCTAATAACAGCGGCGAATGATATCATAACTTGTCTGGGGCCTCCCCTAGGTCAACTCAGCCTTAGAAGAGCACCAAGAGTGGTGGGTCAACATCAGGAGTACTGGGCGGAGGTGTTGCTGCCCACCTACTGAGACCCTCGTGTGCTGTGCCGGCCTTCTTAGGCGCGTCTCGCTAACAGCGCTTGCCCCCAAAGGCCTGCCAAGGCTGCACGGGGTGATCGTCGTCTTTGTGTAAACTTGGAAGTAATTACAATATCTGTTTATGTCTGGAAGACAATTCAAAAACACGAGCTTGCTGTATAAATGGCTCTAACCACATTCGACATGAATTCTGCCCGAGAGAAGAAAGTGAGTGAATGAGCTGACGTTTTAGGCAACGGCTCTTCTTGAGAGCAGAGAAAAAAGCGCGGAGACTGACCGACTTCCCTGGGCCTCGCTACTCCTCTGGCCTCGCTTGTCTGTGAAGAAGAAGGTGCCCTTGCCCTGCACACGCACGGTGTGTTATTGACGAACGTGTTTTTAGTTGTTCATTTGTAGCCGTGGGCATTTTGCTTTACGTTGCAAGGCCCTGAAAACAAAGCTGGGAACTTTCGGGAAAGTCGACAAACTGCGCCGTTTATTTGAGCTGACAAGTGTAGATACGTTTCAGCAGCTGACACGTGGAGCGAGCGAGCGGTGGCGACTTCGGTTCGTGCGACACGGCCGAGGCAACCCCTCGCCGTTGTCGGCGCAGCTCTGTTCACGATTCGACGGCGATGACGAAGGAGCTACGTTGGCATCGATTGATGCCCGTGCACCGCTGCCAACGCGATTTCTAAACCTTGCGATTTATTTTTTTGTTTATGCAATGTCTCCGGTTTCTGCCACAGCAATGAATACGAATGGCTCCCTGCTCAGGGCTCACGTTATAAAGGAGTTGTCGACTCCTGCGGATGCATTTTAATCCACACCCAGCAAAGTGCCTCTAATGTGCGACCCTATTGCTCACAACTCCTATTATCCACGACAGCTGTAGGGTCTGTGAAAACTCCTATTATAATAATTATCCGTGGCCCTATTTCTTCCTATTATTCATTGTTAATCCGTGATTTTAGCCATAATGCAATGAGAGTGGATTCTTTATACGGCTTGGACTTTTCGTGGATAAGTGTGAAATCCCGAATAAATATAGAATCTGCGATACTATTACCCTATATCACCGCAGATAAGAGGAGTAAAATCACTGATAATCCCGCAAATAAAAGGATCCGTGTTATTGTTCCCCCATGTCACTGCGGATGAGAGGAGATCCTCCTGTACATATACTGTACTTAATATTATAATATAGGCTTACAGCACATGTTCATGTTGTTTTAGTCCAGTGGGAAAGTTGGAACAGAGATACGTATGGAAACACAAGAGCAGCAGCAACGACAGGGGTCACCGGTTGGCTCAGGGGTCAGAGCACTGAGCCGGAACCGCAGAGGGCCTGGATTTAAATCTGGGTTTCATCCGCCCATGATGAGAAGTAATTCTCACGTGGAGAGAGCTGTTGGCCTGAGCCTGCTCACCGAATGACAGCGTACAACAAGCACCTTATATTAAATGTAGGTGTGTCACTGACTTTTGGGAAACATTACAGCGTTTGAGAATGAACACGTGTAATATAGTTTTTGGTTGCCGTGTGACGAACATTCCTCTGTAACAGCGCCGCCTCGTGTGTTGATGGGAGGTCGCTCGAAGAGATCTCGAAGGTTGTTCTGTGATATCTGCTTCCGTGGATCGTTCTCAAACAACGTGATGATGCTGCGTTGGCAGAGGTTCACAAGTGACAAATAACAAAAAACATCGACACATTCATCAATAACAGACACAACCTATATACGTGTGCTGCTCTGAGATAACTGAATGGAGATTTCATTTCATGCGGTACATGCCAATTATCGCACAAGTGGAATTAAGTTTGGGGGGGGGGGGAAACTATTAAAATAACAAGTATCTTACATCTATTTCAGGAACAAAATACCAGTGGAGCAAATGCAGTTTGCGAGCACCTATTGCCGTGGATGTCAAAGTAACACCGGAGGTAGTGGGCCCAGTATTGTACACGAGGTTGGCCGTGTTCCTAGCACTGATATTGATAGTGTAGGGATGTATATGTGTGCACACATACACAAATATAAACACACAGAATCACATTAACACACATATTATTAATGCACACACTACACATATAAATACACTACCTTCGCTGACTCAAATCGCACGAACATTGTTCTTCATATGGCTGACGATGATGTAAAGCAACGGCTATAATTTTAATTTGAAATGAATGAGCCTGAACATTGCTTCAGGAGTACAGAGACTCCTACTAATACACACATACACACACAATCATATTAATACACATACACAGACAAAAGAATCCTGCTAATATACGCACGTGTACACTCGCCACTGATGTTAGCCGTTGCCACAAATCAAACCCAGGTCACCGAGTTCACAGCGCAGTGTGCTAACCAATGTACTAGCTACAAATCTGTATGCACAGACACTTTTTTTCATGCATATGTTATAAAATAAAACACCAATCACATTTCCTGCAGCAGGTCCGTTATCTAAAATGTCGAGGTCCTCCATTCTCTCGGCAACAGTAAAACAAACCCTCTGTTGTTATTTATAATGAGCTCGTTATGTTGTATAAGTTGGCCAGAGCGGTAACTTTATACGCGCGCACACACAGCGACATTCATCAGCAGAGGCAGCGAGGTGGAGCAGTGAATGGATGGCTGGGATTATTGATGTAAGATATCACGATGCATCAGTACACGTGTAGTGAGCATCAACATTAAGGGGCATTAGCAGGGAGTGATGGGCAAACAAAACAAACCCAGGCACACCCCTCCCCCCTCCCCCTCAAGAAGGTAGAGGGGACGTGTAAGAGGGGGGTTTAAATATGAGCTGACAGCGATGCAGCGAGACAAGGCTCTGTGTCGGCGTCAGATACATCTACCGGCTAGACAGAATAGAGTCTGTGTGTGTGTGTCAGGGTCAGTGTGTGAGAGAGTGTGTTAGGGTGAGTGAGTGTGTGTGCGTGTGTGTCAGGGTCGGTGTGTGAGAGTGTGTGTTAGGGTGAGTGAGTGTGTGTGTCAGGGTCGGTGTGTGAGAGTGTGTGTCAGGGTCAGTGTGTGTGTGAATGTGTGTTAGGGTGAGTGTGTGTGTGTCAGGGTCAGTGTGTGAGAGAGTGTGTGTGTGTGTCAGGGTCAGTGTGTGTTAGGGTGAGTGTGTGTGTGTCAGGGTCAGTGTGTGAGAGAGTGTGTCAGGGTGAGTGTGTGTGTCAGGGTCAGTGTGTGAGAGAGTGTGTTACGGTGAGTGTGTGTGTGTCAGTGTGTGAGAGAGTGTGTGTTAGGGTGAGTGTGTGTGTCAGTGTGTGTGAGAGAGTGTGTGTTAGGGTGAGTGTGTGTGTGTCAGTGTGTGAGAGAGTGTGTGTTACGGTGAGTGTGTGTGTCAGGGTCAGTGTGTGCGAGAGTATGTGTTAGGGTGAGTATGTGTGTGTCAGTGTGTGAGAGAGTGTTAGGGTGAGTGTGTGTGTGTCAGGGTCAGTGTGTGTTAGGGTGAGTGTGTGAGAGAGTGTGTTACGGTGAGTGTGTGTGTGTCAGGGTCAGTGTGTGAGAGAGTGTGTATTAGGGTGAGTGTGTGTGTGTCAGGGTCAGTGTGTGCGAGAGTGTGTGTTAGGGTGAGTGTGTGTGTGAGAGAGTGTGTCAGTGTGTGTATGCAAGTCTGAGAGACAGAGTGTGTGTGTGTGTCAGGATGTAGTAGTATAGCGGTTGGCGCGCTGCGCTATGAACCCGGTGACCCGAGTTCAATTCCTGCTCACGGAAAATACCACTGACGACTATCTGGATCGGTCTTGGGCGTCTCCTAGGTCTACTCAGTCTCAAGTGAGTACCTGGTGTGGTGTGTAAACATCACCTCGAGGTAAACAATAGGGCCCTCGTGAGCACTTGCCCCAACGGTTTGTTGAAGGCTATGCGGGGGATCTGTGTCTTTGTTTCGCGTGTGCGGGTGTGTGTGCACATACAGGGGACGAGGGACAATCTGCGACACCCCCGAGGACAGCTATCATCGTCATCATGAACATCACCTCCAGAAGCTCCGAACATGCGCGCGTCCAGCAGGCGTGACTGCACCCCCAGTCCATTCCACCGACCCTCAGATCCAATTGCTCGTTGTGCTCCGTCATCGACAGTCATCGTGGACCGGGACTGCTTGTCAGCCCTGGGAGACAAAAACGGCCGAGTGGGGCTGGCCACCCACCCCCTCGTGCGCCGTGCCGGCCTTCACTGCTGCTACTCGCTAGCAGCACTTGCCCCAACAGTCTGCTAAGGCGACGCATGGAGCGGGAGTGTAGTGGTTCGTGCACTTGGCATGATACCTGGGCTCTGATTGCTGGCTATGGCAAAACATTCGCGAGTGACATGAAAGCCGTCCCCTAGGTCACCTCAGCCTTACATTAGCACTGTGGAGATAACGTCGGCGGGGCGCGGCGCTGGCCACGCACACCCCCAAACAAAGCGCCCTCACAGCTCAGGCCGCAACAGCCTGTTGAAGTCAGCCATACCAAGGGCGACGTTTGTCTGTGTTGAGGCGTGCACATCGGCCACAGCCAGCCCTTGCCGTGGTTCCGTGAGGAAGTTGGAGAGGTTCGTGACTGGGGCCCATGGACCAGGGTGCACGTGCAGGGCAGGAGGAGGCGCAGGGCAGGAGGAGGCGCAGGGAGGAGGCGCAGGGAGAGGCGCAGGGCAGGAGGAGGCGCAGGGCACGTGGGGAGGCGCAGGGCAGGAGGAGGCGCAGGGCAGGAGGAGGCGCAGGGCAGGAGGAGACGCAGGGCAGGGGGAGGCGCAGGGCAGGGGGAGGCGCAGGGCAGGGGGAGGCGCAGGGCAGGAGGAGGCGCTCTCAATGAATCCTCGCTCAGGGGAGTCCGCGCCTCGCGCGCTGCATTCCTCCTCCCCGCGCGACCCCGCGCGCAGACGCGAGGGCCGGGGTTAAGGCAGCTTGGAGCCAGACCTAACATGCGCTGACAACACAGGCGGCATTCCTCCGCTAAACTGCTGCCCAGTGAAACGGATACCGCGTGCCCTTTCAGAGGGCAGCACCACCACCAGCACCAACAGCACCACCACCAGCACCACCACCAGCACCACCAGCAGCAGCAGCAGCACCACCATCACCACCACCACCAGCACCACCAGCACTACCACCACCACCAGCACCACCACCAGCACCACCACCAGCAGCACCAACACCACCAGCACCACCACCAGCAGCACCAGCACCACCACCAGCACCACCACCACCAGCACCACCAGCACCACCACCACCAGCACCACCATCAGCACCACCAGCACCACCACCAGCACCACCACCACCATCAGCACCACCAGCACCACCAACACCACCAGCACCACCACCACCAGCACCACCACCACCATCAGCACCACCAGCACCACCACCAGCAGCACCAACACCACCAGCACCACCAGCAGCACCAGCACCACCACCAGCACCACCACCAGCACCACCACCACCACCAGCACCACCAGCACCACCACCACCAGCACCACCATCAGCACCACCAGCACCACCAGCACCACCACCACCATCAGCACCACCAGCACCACCAACACCACCAGCACCACCAGCACCACCACCACCATCAGCACCACCAGCACCACCACCACCACCACCATCAGCACCACCACCACCAGCACCACCAGCACCACCATCAGCAGCAGCAGCGGCTGCGGCGTGTGCGGCACAACCTGACGAGCAATCAATCTGCGTCCCAACTCGGGACTGATCATTCCCCCCACAACATACACCGATACACACACACACATTCACGCTCATACACTTACACACACATTCACACTCATACACCTACACACTCCCACACACACATTCACACTCATACACCTACACACTCACACACACATTCACACTCATACACCTACACACTCACACATTCACACTCATACACCTACACACTCCCACACACATTCACACTCATACACTTACACACACACACATTCACACTCATACACCTACACACACACATTCACACTCATACACCTACACACTCACACACATTCACAATCATACACCGATACACACACATTCACACTCATACACCTACACACTCACACACATTCACAATCATACACCGATACACACACATTCACACTCATACACCTACACACTCAGACACACATTCACACTCATACACCTACACACACACATTCACACTCATACACCTACACACTCCCACACACATTCACACTCATACACCTACACACACACACACATTCACACTCATACACCTACACACTCACACACACATTCACACTCATACACCTACACACACACATTCACACTCATACACCTACACACTCACACACATTCACACTCATACACCTACACACTCACACACACATTCACACTCATACACCGATACACACACACACATTCACACTCATACACCTACACACTCCCACACACATTCACACTCATACACCTACACACTCCCACATACATAAAGATCCCCCGTATAGCCTTAACAGACTGTAGGGGCAAGTGCTGTTAGCGAGCACCTATGAAGGCCGTATATACACTCATACACCTACACACTCCCACATACATTCACACTCATACAACAACAACCGCCATTCGCCACTAAGTGGCGGTGACGTCACCACGACGCTTGTGCCAGGCTATGTGCACCCTGAGGCCACGTGAAGTGTCGAACGCCCGCTGGCAGGAGGTCACGGGGCAGACCCAGGTGCCACGGGTCGACTGACTGAGATGACTGGCTGATGCACCACCTGTGCCCCCTACTGTGCCAACCTGCTGTGCTTTAGCCACCCGGCGCTCCGCTCGTTGTTGTGAGCGTCGCTCCTCCGCCCTCCGTTGTTGTTGGAGGGCGACTACCTCCAACTGCCCAGTAGCGTCCTTCACGAGCCTCCTCCACAGAGGCCGATCTTGACACCGCTGGTACCAGTCATCGGCAAGTCCACTCAGCTCCACGTCCTCCTGTACCACATCACTCCATCTCTTCTCTAGCCCGTGCCGCGCCCGCTTTGCCCCCTCAATCCGGCCGAACAAAAGGTGTTTCGGCATGCGGTGGCTGGGCATGCGGGCTACATGACCCAGCCATCGCAGCCTTGCCCGGCGGAGGAGCTCACCGATGGGACCTTGCCCAGATCTTTCAAGGATTTTTGAGCTCCTCACACAATCCAGTCTGGTTAAACCCAGGATGGATCGTAGGCAGGCCAGCCTAAATGTTTCTAACCGGCGAAGATGTTCCATTAGGGGGGTCCACGTTTCGCAAGCGTAGAGAAGGGAGGGAATGACCGTGGCCGAGAAGACCTGAAGCTTAGTGCGCAGCGACAGACCAGGTAGCTTCCACACAGCGTTACGCAACCGATGAAAAGATATTGCCGCCCGACTGATTCGGAGTGAGACCTCTGCTGTTAAACTGGAGCCAGTCATAAGCACACTGCCCAGGTATGGGAAACTCTCCACTCTCTCCACAACTGCCCCATCACCGATCGGGAGTTGTGGGGGTGGAGTGTCCGATGGTACAAAATACCCAGGCAGGTGCTTAGTTTTGGTGGGGCTGATGGTAAATCCCCACCTCTTAGTGGCACGCTCCAGTCTCAGCAGCAGCGTCTCCAACTCCTCCTCTGACTGAGCAGCTATTACCAAATCATCAGCATACATAACGTGGTTGAGCAATAGGGAGCCATCCCTTGACCGCACCCGGGCATCGATCAGCCTCCCATTATATCTGTACCATATGGAGATTCCCCCGGTACAGCTATTGAAGGCTTCACGAACTACGTGGTCAAAATAGATGTTAAATAATGTGGGAGCCAGAGGACATCCCTGTCGCACCCCAAGGTGTACAGGGAATGGCTCTGACTCCCGGCCACGTAGTTTTACCCGGGCCCGCTCACCATCATGAAGGTCCTTAATGATCGTGAGCAGAGGGTCAGGTACTCCAAAAGCACGAAGAACACCTACACACACACATTCACACTCATACACGTACACACTCACACACATTCACA
The DNA here is from genome assembly GCF_048934315.1 of Petromyzon marinus. Taxonomy (NCBI): domain Eukaryota; kingdom Metazoa; phylum Chordata; class Hyperoartia; order Petromyzontiformes; family Petromyzontidae; genus Petromyzon; species Petromyzon marinus. The sequence continues at coordinate 16,735,785 of NC_133705.1, forward strand.
CTCATACACCTACACACTCACACACACATTCACACTCATACACCGATACACACACATACATTCACACTCATACACCTACACACTCCCACACACATTCACACTCATACACCGACACACTCACACACACATTCACACTCATACACCTACACACACACATTCACACTCATACACCTACACACTCAGACACACATTCACACTCATACACCTACACACACATTCACACTCATACACCTACACACTCCCACACACATTCACACCCATACACCTACACACTCCCACACACATTCACACTCATACACCTACACACTCACACACATTCACACTCATACACCTACACACACACATTCACACCTATACACCTACACACTCCCACACACATTCACACTCATACACTTACACACACACATTCACACTCATACACACACACATTCACAGTCATACACCTACACACTCACACACACATTCACAGTCATACACCTACACACTCCCACACACATTCACACTCATACACCTACACACTCCCACACACATTCACACCCATACACCTACACACTCCCACACACATTCACACTCATACACCTACACACTCCCACACACATTCACACTCATACACCTACACACTCCCACACACATTCACACTCATACACCTACACACTCAGACACACATTCACACTCATACACCGATACACACACACATTCACACTCATACACCTACACACTCACACACATTCACACTCATACACTTACACACACACATTCACACTCATACACTTACACACACATTCACAGTCATACACCTAAACACTCACACACACATTCACACTCATACACTTACACACACACATTCACACTCATACACCTACACACTCACACACACATTCACACTCATACACCTACACACTCACACACACACATTCACACTCATACACTTACACACACACACATTCACACTCATACACTTACACACTCACACACATTCACAGGCATACACCTACACACTCACACACACATTCACACTCATACACCGATACACACACACATTCACACTCATACACCTACACACTCACACACATTCACACTCATACACTTACACACACATTCACACTCATACACTTACACACACATTCACAGTTATACACCTACACACTCACACACACATTCACACTCATACACTTACACACACACACACATTCACACTCATACACCTACACACTCACACACACATTCACACTCATACACCTACACACTCACACACACACATTCACACTCATACACTTACACACACACACATTCACACTCATACACCTCCACACTCACACACACATTCACACTCATACACCTACACACACACACATTCACACTCATACACCTACACACTCAGACACACATTCACACTCATACACCTACACACACATTCACACTCATACACCTACACACTCCCACACACATTCACACCGATACACCTACACACTCCCACACACATTCACACTCATACACCTACACACTCACACACATTCACACTCATACACCTACACACTTACACACACATTCACACTCATACACCGATACACACACTCACATTCACACATACACCTACACACTCCCACACACATTCACACTCATACACCTACACATTCACACTCATACACCGATACACACTCACACATTCACACTCTACACCTACACACTCACACACATTCACACTCATACACCGATACACACACTCACATTCACATTCATACACCTACACACTCCCACACACATTCACACTCATACACCTACACATTCACACTCATACACCTACACACTCCCACACACATTCACACTCATACACCGATACACACAGATGTATCTATACAGTATAGGAAACTCTTGCCTAACGCGGCTTTATCGAACGCGTGTTTCGGCCACACACGGTTTACCTCACCAGATCTGTTGTCCGCCACGTGGGTGATGTTTCGGCCAAAGGCCCCAAAGATTCTCATCTCCGCGTCGAAAAGTGATGCCGTGGGAGCGCTTGGCTCTGGCCTCGATCCACGTGAACTGCGTGGAGCGATCCCGTCCGTGAACCCTGCCCCGTAAACAGTCCAAACTCAGGCTGATCTTCTGAGTTTGACACGTTTGATGAGCGTGGCCTTCGCCACAACACAGTGGTGACGAATGCCTTAGCTAATTGAACATTTAATTCATTCAATATCCCAGCAACAGCGCCAGCACATCAGGCGGTACTGGCCATACTTGACCACTGTGGCACGCATCCAGTACAGCCTGAACGATCACTGATCAAGTAATAACAACAGGGGCTGATCAAAAGGCACACTTAATCATAATAAATTAAGACGTATATAGCGCTCTTCCTCGATGGATCACAGAGCGCTGTACACAGTATGCATAAGACATACATACAAACAGTAAGCATGAAAACCTATCAATAAACATTTCTCAATATAATAGTTAAAGGAGGGCAGGACCGCTGCATGTATAAATCAAGAATGATTCCAGGGCAGCGATATTCAACACTGGCGATGCCTCTCGGTCTGTGACGAAGACAAGTTGGTCGGGTTTGTGCCTCAACAGGTCTCATATCTCGAGCATGTGCACCACACAGTGTGCGTGTCTTCTTATTGTTATTCTTCAATCCCATCAAGGGGTGTTATCAATACGCCCGTGTCGTATACATCGATACAAACATTGATGACTCGCAGCTATTGCGTCTCCTGGGCTGCAAATTGGCCAGAGTAACATTACGGAGCTGAGTGAGCGTGGGGCCCGAAGTTTCAAACGGCGGGCTCGAGATGCCGCCCGGTCACGTGACCAGGAGCCAGAGTATTGGGCTGGGAATTCAGTGTCAGGGGCCAGAGTGTTGGGGTGGGAATTCAGTGTCAGGGGCCAGAGTGTTGGGGTGGGAATTCATTGTCAGGGGCCAGAGTGTTGGGGTGGGAATTCAGTGTCAGAGGCCAGAGAGTTGGGCGAGGAATTCAGCGTCAGGGGCCAGAGTGTTGGGGTGGGAATTCAGTGTCAGGGGCCAGAGTGTTGGGCTGGGAATTCAGTGTCAGAGGCCAGAGAGTTTGGCTGCGAATTCAGTGTCAGAGGCCAGAGTGTTGGGCTGTGAATTCAGTGTCAGAGGCCAGAGTGTTGGGATGGGAATTCAGTGTCTTTGACCGGAATGTTGGGCTGTGAATTTAGTGTCAGAGGCCAGAGAGTTAGGCTGTGAATTCAGTGTCAGAGGCCAGAGAGTTTGGCTGTGAATTCAGTGTCAGTGGCCAGAGTGTTGGGCTGTGAATTTAGTGTCAGAGGCCAGAGAGTTGGGCTGTGAATTCAGTGTCAGAGGCCAGAGTGTTGGGCTGTGAATTCAGTGTCAGAGGCCAGAGTGTTGGGATGGGAATTCAGTGTCAGAGGCCAGAGTGTTGGGATGGGAATTCAGTGTCAGTGGCCAGAGTTTGGCTGGGAATTCAGTGTCAGGGGCCAGAGTTTGGCTGGGAATTCAGTGTCGGGGGCGAATGTTGAGAATTTGTGTTGTCAAAGTTTGTAAAGATAAACAGTGTACACACACAAGACATAGAGAGCGACTCAGCATCTTTTAGTACAATAACAAGGACAGAAATATTGTAGAATTAGTTTAAACAAATATAATTTGGAACACAAGAACGCAACCCTATTTTTCCAATGAAATATATTATTTGTCGCACGCGGTTTTGCCCAACACGGCATTTTCTTGGAAGGTCACTCCCGCGTTCGGCGAGGTCTGCCTGTATACTCATACAGACTCGTATACTCACACCCATAACCGGGAGTACTCATTCGTACACCTAAACAGTACACTCACACACTCATTCACTTATATACACATACACTTCCACACACCCCATCACACCCATACACACATAACCAAAAGACGAAGACCCCCCTATAGCCTTAACAGTCTTTTGGGGCAACTGCGCTTAGCAAGCGCCTACGAAGGCTGGAACGGCAGACGAGGGTGTGAGTGACTAGTACCACGCTCGGATGCCTTTGTCTTCCTCATGCCGATGTTTACACATCGCACCAGGTACTCATTTGAGGCTGAGTCTACCCAGAAAAGGCCCATGACCGTTTCAGATAATCGTCACTGGTTTCGGCCGTGAGCGGGTTCGTAGTGCAGCGTGCTAAGCGCTACACTACCGCTTCCCAGACTCATACACACGCATTCAAACATACACTCAAACATACATACACGGAAACACACGCGGTCACACACATTCGTGTAGACGCACAGATATGCAGACACACAGACATGGAGACACACATACACGGATGCAAACACGCGCACATACCCGCCAATGCACTCACACACGCACGCACACATTCATAGGCACGCGCGCGCACACACACACGCTCGCAGATTAAAGGGGCAGACTCTATTAAGAAGGGCTAATATTCCAAAGCGGGCCAAAGACATTTGCTCATTCCACACTGGCGCCTATTGAGGTCTTCAGCTAACAGGAGCCGCTGGCTCATACCATTCTCACGCGGGGGCCGGGGAGGTTTCACGGACTGAACGCTGCGACCGCGCACCCACTCGCTGCCCTGCCTGGCGCCCACTAATTGGCACAGTCCGAGCAGTGACACGCGTGAATTCTCGGTGCCAGTCTCAGCTGCACGCGCGGGGGTGGGCTTGGCAGTGGCACCGCGCGCCGACGTTGTCGCGTGGGGGGGTGGTGTGGGTGGTGGGGGGTGGTGTGGGTGGTGTGGGTGGTGTGGGGGAGGGGCTGGGTGCAAGGGGGAGGGAGGGGGGGGTTAGACGCCGTGCGGTTTCGTTTCACGAGAGCCCCCACCCCGACCTCCACCCTCCCCGCCGTGGCGCGACCCGGGGGGGGCCCGCCGCTGGCGCCTCCTGATGGAGCTATTTTCAGGGCTGAGTGTACGGTTTGTCAAGGTGCATTAGGGTGGCAATTATTTGAAATAATGAAGATATACAACCTTTTGACAAATGGGCCCGGATTTTTTTTGTTGTTGAAAGACCCCACGTCAGTCAGCGCCAAAATTAATCGCCGTGCCAGACTTTTCTCTAAAATAAAAGAAATAAATAAATGCGTAATTGGCCACGCGAGCCAATTTACGCGGCTGCGCAAATTAACGTCGCACGTACGGAGTGATGGCACGCGCGGCACTGCCGACGCAGCGGCAGCCCGAAGCCTGTGCACGACAGGAGAGGAGCAGCCCTTCAGGGAAAGAGGCCACGGGTCTTTTTGTCCCGCCTCTGCCGGCTCTTGTTTCGAAGGTTCCAGAGAATTGTGACCTCGATCCGAGTTCTCCCGGCTCCGGGAGGGCGCGCTCGGCCTGAATTATTGCTCGGTTTTTTTTCCCTTCCTCTCAGGCACCCGCACTCGTTCCTGAACGGGTGTTTTAATTTCGCAACGACCTCTCTCTCTCTCTCCCTTGGTGCCTCGTGCGGCGCGGGCAGCTTTGTTTGACTTGCGTTACATCGTGCGTCACGTCGTGGGGGGGAGCGGTGGCGCGACGGTTAACGCACCGCGTAACGATTCCGATGAGTTTGCGACTTACTCCTGGCCACGGATAAAAACTAAATAATTGACGAGCGGTTTCTGAACCGGTTGTGGGGGCCTCCACTTCTTCAGCAACTCGCTCTGGCCATTGGTGAAATATGGTCAAACGCCCCCCCCCCCTCTCCTACGCAAGGCGCAGGGAGGAAGATCGGCATAATGTGTGTACAATATTTGCGAGTGAGAGTGGGTGAGAGAGAGTGTCCGTGCAAGGGTTTATATGTGGGGGAACGCGCGAGGGAGTGAATGAGCAGAGTGTGTGACGGTGAGAGTGAGTATGGGGGTGCGTGTGCCCAAGGGCGATTGGTGCACCTAGCCTGGCACCAGAGTTGTGAAGTCACCGCCGCTTTGTGGCGAATGACGGCTGTTGTGATTGCTTGGCGAGTGAGTGTGCACGTGACAGCCAGAGTGAAGTATCGGTGTAATGTTGAGGTGGGTGAGTAAATATGTGTGTGGGACGTGGGGGCGGGGAGTGTATGGGGAGAGCGGTGGCGCAGTGGTTAGCGCGCTGCGCAACGAATCCGGCGACCAAGCTAATGGCCAACTCCAGTACACGATTATCTGAACGCGTCCTGGGCCTCCCCTAGGTCGACTCAGCCTCAAATGAGTGCCTGGTGCATTGTATAAACATCGCCACTGGGGAGACAAAGGCGGGCGGGAGTGGTTTTGGCCACCCACCCCCTCGTATACATACACATGCACACATCCATGCACACGTGTACACGTCTGCGTGTGCGACGACCGTGTGTTGTGGGGTGTTTGTGCTTGAGTGTGTGTGTGTATGTGTGCGTGTGTGTGCGTATGTCGGCATGTTTGTACATATATCTACGAATCTGTGCGTGCATGGCATTCCGATCGTGTAATGTAGGCTACAAACGGTTCTCGAGGTGATTCATCTTGGGTGCAGGTTATGTGCACTATGCGCTGCCAATGCCGCATAATGCACGGCAGTCTGGATAGGTATGTGTTTGTGTGTGTGTGTGTAACGCGATGCACATTACACATGTAACTACAGTATGCCTAGGGGTAGAGTTACCTCAGGGGGCCAGGCTTATAACAACAATAATGAACCTTTATTTACTAGGAAAGCCTCGCCAAGCCTCGAGTCGCGTTGCGAAGCGGATCCTGCCATGAGAACTTTTCGCCAATTCAGGGATATAAGTGTTTAGCTCCATATGAGAAGTAACACAACTCCGTACAGATAGATTCAAGAATCTATTGCTGTACTGCCATCTGCTGGTCATCTCGCAGCGTTGTGAGGGTCAAGGTTATGGCTGTGTGATTTTAGGGCAAGGTTAGGATCATAGCTCGTGTCTGTGTTATTACATTCACATTTGTTGGCTGATGACGTTGGTGGTGAGTGTTGGTGGTGAGTGTTGAGTGGTCAGTGTCAGTGGTGAGTGGTGAGTGTTGGTGGTGAGTGTTGGTGGTGAGTGTTGGTGGTGAGTGGTGAGTGTTGTTGGTGAGTGATGAGTGTTGGTGGTGAGTGTTGGTGGTGAGTGGTGAGTGTTGGTGGTGAGTGTTGGTGGTGAGTGTTGGTGGTGAGTGTTGAGTGTTGGTGGTGAGTGTTGGTGGTGAGTGTTGGTGGTGAGTGTTGAGTGTTGGTGTTGAGTGTTGGTGGTGAGTGTTGAGTGTTGGTGGTGAGTGGTGAGTGTTGGTGGTGAGTGGTGAGTGTTGGTGGTGAGTGGTGAGTGTTGGTGGTGAGTGTTGGTGGTGAGTGGTGAGTGTTGGTGGTGAGTGTTGGTGGTGAGTGGTGAGTGTTGGTGGTGAGTGTTGGTGGTGAGTGGTGAGTGTTGGTGGTGAGTGTTGGTGGTGAGTGTTGGTGGTGAGTGTTGGTGGTGAGTGTTGGTGGTGAGTGGTGAGTGTTGTTGGTGAGTGTTGGTGGTGAGTGTTGAGTGTTGGTGGTGAGTGTTGGTGGTGAGTGTTGAGTGTTGGTGGTGAGTGTTGGTGGTGAGTGTTGGTGGTGAGTGGTGAGTGTTGGTGGTGAGTGGTGAGTGTTGGTGGTGAGTGGTGAGTGTTGGTGGTGAGTGTTGGGGGTGAGTGTTGGTGGTGAGTGGTGAGTGTTGGTGGTGAGTGTTGGTGGTGAGTGGTGAGTGTTGGTGGTGAGTAAGAGACCCCCCCGCTGCAGGTGTGGTGAGTGTCCCGTCCGCGTTCCCCGTCTTCTGGGAGACGCGGCGCCTGGAGCCGCAACCTCCTCACAGTCCACGCGGGCTGAGAGCCACGGGGCGCTCGCAGAGCACCAGCCACCCACGCAGATGCCCTCTCCACCTTAGTAGATTTACTAAAACTAGACTAGACTTTGTCTTTCACCAGGTAAGACCCACTGAGCTGTGGAGTTATTTTTCAGAAGCGACCTGTGCTATCACCAATGGTAATTTTAAGAAGCGGCTTTATCAAGTGGAAATATACGGCAGTTCAATACTGCCTGAACGCGTGGCGATGTTGATTTTAAATGTGGAGGGGAAAAACCGGGGGACCCGCAGAAAGATCCACGCGACCACGGGGAGAGAGACACGCAAACTCCACATATACAGCAGGCGTCTGGGTCGGGATCGAACCAACGACCTCCTGTATACCATGCAAGGTTGTTAACATCTCGCCACCTCGAGGAGAGAGAACGGCTGAAAGGCACGAGGAGTCGCAGGCGAGCGGAGCAGCCCGCGTTGCCAACAATAGGCCAGGCTGCGCGATCCGCTATATTTTAAAGAAGTGTTCAGCCAATTTGTTTCACTGTGGGTCTGTGTACACGCTGTGAGAGCAGACCGGTATCCCCGGAGAAAGCCCACGCAGGAGATAACAGATGTGGATGAGTCCACTCGCTGCACTCACATCTCCTGGTCGAGCCAGGGTATGGCAGCAGGACGGCCACGAAAGAGGAGCTTCGTGGCGTTTCCGTGATCCACTAACCCTCGCCTCCACTGTGCTGGACTGCAGGCTTGCACCACGAAGGCTATCAGCATGGCGCTATGTTTCACAGGCACGGTCTGCAGTCGTTTCACGTTAGGGAATGGGTGTTGCTATGTAGCAAATCCCAATGGAGCACATTTGCAGGTGACTTTTCATATTTGGCAGATGTGGACCATGACGCTGGCACACACAATGGCCTGCTCTTGTGCATTGCTTCACGGGATTTTGTTTTCACGTCCACTGCTGTGAAGCAGACAGGGGGGGGGGGGGGGAGTACGTTCCGACGAATGCACCCGCAGTAATAACCAGGGGCGGCTTGCCGAGTTCGAATCGCGAACCTCTGCGACAAGAGTGGTGGACGCGGTGGCCCAGCGGTAGATCTAGGGACAACGCGAACCCTCGCGACGCGGCGCTCTTGGTTGGCACACAAGGGGGGGGGGGGGGTAGGAGGAGGACGGGGGGGGGGGGTAACGCAGCGAGGGGTCGCGCGCTCGTTCCTTGGCGTCGATTTGCACCGCAAACAATCGCGGCCGTTCAGCATTGTGACGTCTGCTCCCCGCCCGCTCTGTGCGTCTTTTGTTCTTCAAGGACGAAGAGTCCCGCGCCGGGTGCGAACGACCTCGCACGTGGCGGGCCGCGCCAGGCAGACTTGGCAAGGCGTGAACGAACATGGTTGAGAAGCCACGGTGGGTGCGAGACATTCGTGTTGGGTGGTGGACGCGGTGGGGGGAGGCTGTCGGCCTGGCTATCGAGTGTGCAGGCGGTGGTGCAACTCTGCCAGGTCCCACGGACCACAGGGAGGGGGGGGGGTCCCAGGTTACACAGAGGGAGGAATATTGGACAGTGGCAGGCGAGAGGGAGAGGGTCCGCTTCCTCCCTTGTACCGGAGAGCCTCTGCCAAGCACGCCACGCCACTTTGCGGGGGAGTGGGGAGGGGGGACTTCTGCTAAACGAGTGTTGTGTTTTCCCCGGCACCTCCGATAAGCACGGTTAGCTTTGTACGGCGCGAAAGAAGTTCAACATGCATACATTTGATTCAAACATAACCGTGTTCAATGCGTGCTACATGCCAGCTCTGATGTTTTGGTCAGAAGACGTCCGCTGGCAATGACATTGGAACAAAAGCTGTTCAAGAAGTGTGGAGGGGAGATGCATGCTGGGAATTACAACGAGGAGTTATTGTCAGTGGGCTCTTCTCCACGATAGTCTGTCCTGTTCTGATGCGTCCGAATGCAACTAGCGTACAGTTCCTTGTACTTGTGCCGCTTTTATTCTTTTTAAATGCCACAACCTCGTGGTCATCGCCAAACCGGCGTGCAGAATGTACGCACTTTCGGTGATGCCATCGTGACGTGCAAAGCGTGCTGGGGCGCCTGCTATGTTTTTTGCCGTTCAAGAAAGGTACCCTTGAGGAGGGAAACACACTCGGGAGGGAATTCACTGCGGAGATGCAGCGGCGAAATCGTACAGGCGCTATGGATTGATTGTTGCATCGCAGAACGGCTTGGGTGGAAGCCTTCATCCAGCAGTGGATTGATCACTGCTGATAATGACGATTGTGATGGCGATGATGATCCGGTGTCCACTGCACATTTCGTCATTTGTTTCCACTTTCCTCTGTCTCGTGCCAATACGCTCAAGTGGTGCCACATCTTTGTGGCACCAATCTCTGGTGTCGTAAAGCCATTCCCTGTGAATGATGATTCACAATACACTACCGCATGGTGAGTTGTATCAACGCGCGCAGAGACGGGAGGAGTTGTTCGTGCGGACCGCTGAAGTTTTGCCACCGTGGCTTTCTGCCCGCCGACTTCATCATCTGGGGCACGACCGCGATCCTCTGCGCGACTCCGCAACGCAGAGGCGGCGCTCCGGCCAGCTCGCGGGTGTGCGAGCGGACACGGGGAAGCGGTTGTTGTGCCGGGGAATCACTGACGTTCGCTGACGTTCGCTGAGCAAAAGAACAAACTGTAGAACAATGAACGAGGACCAATGCGCTGCGTACTTTACCGGGGCTAGCGAGGCCATCAGCGGAGCGGGGGAAATAACAAATTAAATGGAATGATCCACAACCTTGCTGATTTGTCGTGACCTTCGCTGCGCTCTCCTTCCTTCGTTTAACTTCCACGTGTTTCTCCCATTCTGTGTGTGTGTGCGTGTCGCCTCCCTTTCCCCAATTGTCTTGTTCATTATTACCCACAAACAAGTGCGGCGCTGTCCTGTTTCCGCCTCCTAGAGACGCCGCCACCACCTCTAGAATCCGTGAAAGAAAAGGTGCGAAAACATAAATATATCTGTTGAAACGTTGTACTCTTCTCGAAGGTGATGCTGTGCCTGCAGCAGTGCCGGAGCATGCTCGTGCGGGGCCTGCAGCATATGTTATAAAGGGGACCTACTTTTTAACGTAAATATTGAAATACAAATTTGTAACTTGCATAGTAATGTTATTGTAGTTTTTCATTTTCTATACAGCCAGATAATACGACAAATGGCTAAACTTAAACACCCAGTCGTTCATAAAAGTTGAAGGCGATATAGTACTATAGTAATAGAGCAAGTGCAGAATCACTGAACCGGAATTGATAGCTTGAAAGCATTTAGCGCGGGGCCCTTGAAAGTGCGGGGCCCGTAGCATCATATGTAGATACTTTTGCTACTAGTATAATCCGGCACTGGGCTGCAGGGGTTCGTAATGTCCGTGGCAGACCACTGAGCTGGCTTTGCCGAAATTCTCGTTTAGAATGCGGGGTGTCAGCTACCCGTGATTAAAATCACGTTATTGGATTTGCATCGTGGATTTATATCGCCTCCGATGCATACACATCTCTCCAAACGCTGTTGCGTGGGGTCAGTTCAAATACCCAGCTCGGTAATCAGCAGTGAGCCCAAACGAAAAGTAACGGCGTGGATGTGGAATCTTCTCATTCACTCGGCCCATTCAGCCCGCGTGAGTTCGATCCCTGGCTACGGCCAACCTTGGTGGCGAACGAGCGGTGAAGTGAGTGCACTACCCGACGGGGTGGGTATACATCGAGTTATGGGGAGACAAAGGTGTCTGGGCGTGGTGGTGGTGGTGGTGGTCCCACCACCGCCTAGCAGCCCTCGTCACAACAGCATGTGTCTGTGTGTGTGAGCTACACGGGAGCTGTTGCGCGTAGCCTTTCACAAGCAATGTTATGATCGTGACCATTTAGTTTTGGGTTAGATCGCGAAGTCGGTTCTCTGTCTATAACCCCTCCACCACCCGACAGAGCTAATCAGAAGAAGCTGTCACGTGGGCAAATGTGCCAATCGATTTGGGGTTTTGTTTTTTCAGCGAAACCGCAAGGTTTTAAAGCAAACAACATGTTGAGATTTCCACACTCGGCGCTGGGCTGGCGATTACATCGAGCGTCGTGGCCAAGTGTCAACAACGAGAAGAACTCTCGTCGTGCGAGAGTCCCACTCACCCCGGGGCTGGGGTGAGTCCCACTCACAGTCACAAAGTCACTTTAAGATGTTTTTCTTGTTCGTGTTTTTGTTAGTTGTGGTTGTACCCGATTCAAGAGCCGAATGGCTCACAGGGCTATACCAAAATAAAAAATAAAAAAACTTAAAAACTGAAACTGCTGAGCTGCCAAGGGGCTGACACCGTGAGCGTCACCGACGCGAGACACTCGCTCCTTGCGAAGTCCGCACGCCAAGAAACATCGACGTGGCAAGTGTTAAGACACGCGACGTCAGTTTTTATTTTAAATAAATCATGTTGATACTTTGTTATTGTTGTTATTGTTGTTATTGTTGTTCGAGTGACCGGGTGGGGGGAACGATTTGTGTGCCCACCCTGGGGGGGGTGCGCGGGGCCACCGTCGCCTTCTGCTCACGCGGGAAACAGCGCGAGAAACGTCACGGCGACGACTTCTCACCTCACCTCGCTCACCTCACCACGCTCACCTCACCACGCTCACCACGCCTCGCTCACCACGCTCACCTCACCACGCTCACCTCACCTCGCTCACCTCACCACGCTCACCTCACCTCACCACGCTCACCTCACCACGCTCACCTCACCGCACTCACCTCACCACGCTCACCTCACCTCGCCTCACCGCGCTCGCTTCACCTCACCACGCTCACCTCACCACGCTCACCTCACCGCCACTCACGCTGTCTGCTCACCACACTCACCACGCTGACTCAAACCGCACTCGTCACATCCTTGAAACAAGCTACACTATCTTACACCATCTCACACACCCAGCTCACCACACTCACCACACTCATTACATTTATACCCCACTCACCACTCTCCAACCCCACTCACCGCAATACAGTTCACTCACCTCTCCCGCGCTCACCACACTCCACGAAGTTCACTCACCTCACCCTTCCGCTGAACTCACTCCACTCACCACTCTCCAACCCCACTCAGCACCGGTCACCTGGGACCGATGTCAAACTTTTAATGAGGCGCGTAGCCACAAGGGGCCCCAACGTGGAACATCTGAGGGGGGTGAGGAGAGGGGGGACTTAAGTTAAATTCTGAATCAGAATCTAAACATTTATTTAGCCTGCAGGAGTAATCCGGTGAGCTATGAGTCAGAAGGCTGCAGCAACAACAACAACAAACACAGTGCTCGCAAGCACGATGTGGGTGCACAGGTAAGGCATTGAGGGGCAGGCAGAGTGAAAGGTTCGCTCCCCCAAATCCGCAAGTTTGTGGGGGCAGCTGCCGCCACGACCTCCGCGCCGCCCGCGCTGTCCGGGCCTGGGCCCTTACCCGGAGGGCCACCCGCGACGTCACGGGGCGGGCGGGCGGGCGGGCGCGGCTCGCAATCGGCTTCTGTGCTTTGTTTTAACCCACGAGGGTTGACGTTGAGAGATGATGATAATGATTATTATTTTGTGTGGAGGAGGGGCGTGGTATTTTTTTATTTCACCGCACTTAAACCTTCACCGGGAGTGATGAATTGGTTGCAGCGTGGCCCCGAAACATTTGCACTCCAAATTATCCGGAGGGTTTCTAGGAAAAAATTGTGATTTTTTGGGGGGGAGGGAAAAGAGCGTTTTGCGTTTGACCTTTGATGGCATGGAGAGGTCGGAGGTGACGGGGAGCGTGATGGGAGCGCACGCGTCTGAGCAGAGTCTTCAGCTGCTGCCGCCATCCAAATCTTCGTCTCCAAGGTCACAACGAAGACCGCCACGCGGTCACCCCTTGTCTCCCGCCTCCTTTCTCTGTGTCCTTCAAAGGTTGCGGGTCCACACGGCGAGGAGGTTGTCTCCGATGTCCTATTTGAGCTCCCCTCTCTCTTTTTGCACTTCTCCTAAAATGCGCGTCTTGATAGCTCCACCAATACCACTCGATTCACTGTTTCATCTCATCCACTGCTTCCCAATTCAATCCTAGACCCATGACGAGATCAACTCTCGTCTCAGACCCACTAACAGACCAACTCCCCTCTCAGTCTTTAAATACTCCTTGGACTCGGCCCTGCCTCTTTCACCCCTCTCTCTCCACTCCTCTCCACACATTCCCCTGACTCTCCCCTCTCATCTCTCTCCACTCCACTCCACACGTTCCCCTGACTCTCCTCTCTCATCTTGCTCTAATCCCGCCCTATGTGCACGGCTCTTTGTTAATCCACTGCTGGATGAATGCCTCGACCGCGCGTCGGTCGTGGGCGTTGTTGACCATACTTCACCATACTTCACCAAGCTGCTCAGTGCAGGTGGATGAAAGGGGCCGCCCAGGACCGGTACAGACACCGCTCGTCTTTCACGTCAGCTGTGGCCTGGAATCGAACCTAATCTCGAACTCACGTCCGCCGGGTTCACAGCCCAGCGTGCAAATGCCACCCCGCTCCTCCCCAAAGTCGCCCCATATGCCTGCGCCAATCTCGTGACCGCGTTCCTTATCTGCAGCGCCATCGTCCGTGCTCCGCGTTGCTGGCGTTGGAACCCCTCCCTCGTCTCCCCCGCCCGAGCTCCTCGACAACGCTGCTCAGTCCAGGAGACGTCTCGCCGCTTCATTATCCGCTCTGCGGGAGTTGCTGTCCTCTGCCCTCTTGTTTGGCGGCCTCTCCCTCTCTGTTTTATTAACAAAACCGCCATCCAACCAGGCCCCTCCACCCCCACGCGATTACACAAAATCGTTCCCAATTCCGATCACGCTCCCCGCGGATTCCCGGATTCCCACCCCGCGTGCTCTTCCGAGGGCCCCGCTGGTGTCGCTCGCGCGTGCCTCGTCCTCTCCCTGCCGCGTCCGCGGAGAGGCCTCCTCGGCTGGCTTTGACGACTCCCAGCCGCGTCGGGGTGATCCCGGGCGCCACCAGCGATAGCGCTAATGTAGCCCTAATCTAGACCAGCAGCTGCGATTACAGCCGCACCACGTTCTCTCTCCGCTGCACCATGACGCAACCAGCCACCCCACCACCCACACCACCTCCGCCGCCTTGGAGCGCCGCTCATGCAAAGAGAAAGTGACGCTAGGAGTGATCGCGAGATTTTTGTCATTGGCAATTGTCGGTACCATCATCATCAGCAGCAGCCACAGCAGTAGGGGCTGCGCGATATATCCACTGCTGGATCAAAGCCTCCCCACACACGCACACAATTAACATGTTTTTATTTTTATGGAAAGTAAGAGGAAAAAGCGGGTGTTGGACTTTAAACTTTTTCAAGTTGCATCCGTACACGCTCAAGGGCCATTCATGCATTAATTTCAAAAGAAAGTTCGACACCATCGTTAGGCATGCTTTAACCCGCTATAACCAAGCTATTGCCATCCCTGCTGTTGACGCGACGCTCCAGTCCGCTCATCTCGTACACGCGCGCTGGTTCCATCGCTCGGTGGTCCGCAGTGGCGGTGCTTTCCGGCGCGCTCCGTCCTTTGGCCACGGCTCCATCGTCCGACTCTCCCACCGGACATCGTCCCTGCGCACCACGTGTGCCGCCTGAGCCAACTCCACTCGTATCCACGACGCGCTCTCTGATGCACGCGTTCCTCCTTCTGTCTCTCGGTCTCATTCCAAGCATGCGTCTCTCCACGCTCCTGTTTAGCAAGAGATGGGAATGATCGGAATAGGGAGTGTAATTTGATGGTAACTGGATTATAGGCTGATGGAATCTAATTGTATTATTATCATGCTTCTGCGTATCGAATATAGTTTGACGAGTCCGTAGATTATATACTTCTGTAATCCAATTTTACGATAAGAGCCCTGTTCAAATAGAAGTTAATTTGATGATCACTAGGTTAAAGGATTTTGTAATTGAAGTCCATGACAATAGTCGTTTCCATAGACTGCCAGGAGTTCAGAAGATGGCAGCAGAGTAAGGTATTCTTTAATCTATCTGTGCGAAGCTTTGAGTGTCACCTCCTTGCACGGTCGAGTTTTCTCCGTGTTCTCCCGTTCGACTCCTAGGTGAAGCGACCCGCTCGTGAATTCGGACGTGGCCAACTCACCCCAATGCAGGATCCTCTTGGGGGGTCAAAAAGGTAGTCAGACTCAGCGAGGCTTGTCTGGGTAATCGTCATTAACATCACCAGCCGTGATCTATCCACTGATGGATTAAGGTCTTGCCGCATTGTCGCCGTTCTTCTGGGTCACCCTGCACGTGGGCTGATTCTATCGATCCATCTCCGCGACGGACGTACTTTCGGTTCGATCCATTGGCTGCCACTTATTTGTGACTTGTCAGCACGGTGTGTCCGACCGCCCGGTGTTTGGGTTCGGGTTGGGTTCACAACCGGACACCGATCGAACCAGGAGAGGTACATATTCTTGGTTCTTTCGGCAAAGTCACGTAGGTAAAAATTTTAATTTAAATAAAATAATAAAATAAACTAATAAAATTGCAATTTGAAATAGTAAATTGAAAATAATTAAAGCAAAAAAACATGCATTTGGAGGCTTGCCCCCTCTTTTCTCTTCGCCTGATGAACACCGCTTGCGTTGCGATCGAAACGTCGTGGGTTTCTTGCTTTTATTATTTTCAATTTATTATTTAAAATTGTAATAAATAAAAAATATTTAATTTTATTATTTAAACATTTTAAATTATATCTACGTGACTTTACCGAAAGAAACAATAATATGAATTCCTGCAGTCTCGAAAGTTTTAAGTCGAGGCACAATACAGAAGACGATTCTAATTGTATTTTTTTAAATCCCATTCTGTGTTAAGAGTCCTCCTCGGAAGCTGATTTGATAGTTACGAGCCCGTGTGCTTTATCAAATCTGATTTCCGCCGTTAATCAGCCAGCGTCTGACAGTGACTCAGAGAGAACCCCAACACGCGACCCCCCCCCCACGCTCGCGCCGACCCTAATGAGTCAGAGTAGCCTCTGCTCCCTGGCGCAGGATGTGAATGAAGGCCGCGAGCGCGGGTGAGCGACCGTGACTCACTCGAGTGCGCGGACCGAGACCACGCTCCGGTCACCCCTTCCTGTTCGGAGGACAGACTCCCTTCTGCGACTCGCTGCAGTTGAAACAATGACAAAGGTCCCTCCTCGTGGCCTCGACAGACTTTGAGGGCGAGTGCCCTTGGTGAGCGCGCCTACGAAGGCCGACAACAATCCACTGCTGGATGAGGACCTCCCGGTTGCGCGTCGTGGCGGGGGGGGGCGATTATTCAAACGTACTTCACCACACTGGTCAGTGCGGGATGGGGAAGGCGAGGAGCAAAGACTGGGGAGCATAGACGTACAGTACAATGATTTTTTTTGCACTGCCCTCTGCCGTCCACAATGCCCACTCTGTGTACCGCCAATCGTCATCGTGAGAAGCGTCGTGTTGCTGCTGCTGAATACTCATTCTGTGTACAAGCACAGGGGGTCACGCTGAAGCCGAACGCGATTTGGATTCACGTCGCGGTGTCGAACTGCGACCGCATCGCAAGACGCTGCACTACAGCGACAGCGGGGATACTCTCCATCTCTCTCTCTCTAGAACGAGGAAAAAGATGCTGCAAGGTGACACTGACGGCTGCCCTGTGCTTCCAGTGTTCAGGGGCCTGCTCAAGGCGCGGCTCCGGCTGGTGCACGCCACGTACCACACACGTGTCGGTGATGTGCAGCGCGTCTTCTTCGAACGATGGGGAGCCGGACAAGCCCCTCTCTGTACCAGCGTGGAAGGCACCCCACGTGTTCACCTTCTGAAGCGCTCGCTCGTCACCGTGGCGTGCGCGATGACCACCACCACCACGTGACTTTTATTTCGTGTTGTGCGCGGTGCATTTAGCGCCACAGCGCGTGGATTTATAGCGTTTATTTGTGTTGCTGGTGACTGTGTATTTCACATCGGAATCGCCTCCAGTGCTGTTGCTGCTGGCGGCAAGACATGTTGTTTAAAAGTCAAAGTGATAGAGAGTGAGGACGACGCGACCACGTCGTAGCAGGCTGGTGGCGGGACACAAAACGGCAGCTCTTGAGCTTGGACTTGACCAGGGCCAGGGAGTGGACAGCACAGATGGCTGGGGGAAGAGCCCGCGGGATGAGCTACGGAGAGGCGGGGGGAGGGGGGCAGGGGGAGGACGGGGGTGGGGGGAAGTTGATTCTGTAGACCAGGACTCATGCCAACCACGCCACTGCACCGCCGGTGCGAGAGTGAGTGGAGTTGAGTGTTTTCGATTATGAAATCACAGCTGGGTCACAACAAGAGGGAGTCGGGAGCGCAGCGAGAGAAACGCGAGACGCGGGCATCTCCACCGCCACGAGGCAGCCCAGAGGCAGCAGACGGCACTCAAAGTGCCGTCTGCTGCTGCTGGACGTGTGGAGCTGCGACTCGAGCCACCAAATCTATCGGGGGGGGGAAGAATTTTTCGTGGTTTTTTTGTGTCTCAACAAATAAATAATTATTAAACCACAACTATGGAGTGGGTTTTTTTCCAACTCTCTCTCGCACCCCCCCCCCCTCTTTCTTGAAGCTTTACTTGTAGGTCACTCAACCGTAAGCTCCTCAAACAAGTCGTACATCAAAACCGCGAGCGAGATGTTCTGGGCTCTCACGGCGCAGACAAATTAGGGGAATATTTGCAAACGTTCGCGGGGGGCCCGGGGGGGAGGGGGTTGGAGA
This sequence comes from Petromyzon marinus, assembly GCF_048934315.1. Lineage (NCBI taxonomy): Eukaryota > Metazoa > Chordata > Hyperoartia > Petromyzontiformes > Petromyzontidae > Petromyzon > Petromyzon marinus. Next base: position 16,754,290 of record NC_133705.1, read on the forward strand.
GTTTGGGGGGAGGGGTTGGGGAGTTGGGGGGGTTTCGGGGGTGGTGGTGGGTGTTGGGGGGGGGGTCGGGGTTGGGGGGGGGTCGGGGTTGGTTGGGGGGGATGGTGGGGGTTGGGGGGAGTTGAGGGAGTTTCGTGGGTGGTGGGGGTTGGGGGGGGTCGGGGTTGGGGGGGGTTGGGGGGTGTCGGGGTTGGGGGGAGGGTGGTGGGGGTTGGGGGGTGTCGGGGTTGGGGGGGGATGGTGGGGGTTGGGGGGGGTGGTGGGGGTTGGGGGGTGGTGGGGGTTGTGGAGGGTGGTGGGGGTTGGGGGGGGATGGTGAGGGTTGGGGGGGGAGGGTGGTGGGGGTTGGGGGTGGTGGGGGTTGGGGGGGGAGGGTGGTGGGGGTGTCGGGGTTGGGGGGGGGTGGTGGGGGTTGGGGGGTGGTGGGGGTTGTGGAGGGTGGTTGGGGGGCGTCATTGCTCGTGGATCCGCGGGGTCGCGATGGCCGGGGCTGAGTTTCGTGGCGGCGTTGGAGTGGCGTGGAGAAGCAGAAAGCGCCGCGGTGCCGAGGGGCGCGAGACTTCAGTTGCAGAACAGCGGCACAAGTGATGGAAATGAACGAGGGAGCCCAAATGAGATCGCTCCCTCACTCCTTCGGGCCGTTATAAAATATTTTGCCGAATTGTCCCGAGGCGGTGGTCAGTATTTTTTTGTTTAAAGCTGAACTCAGCTGAACCATGTGTGGTGTACGTAAAGTAAAACTAAAACATATAAAGGAGCTGTTATGCCGCTGTCAACTCCGAATTTGTTTAAAACTTCTTCATTTCATCCCCACGACTCGCGGGGAGTCACGCTCGCGCGTAATTCATCTGCGCGCTGCGATTCTTCGACCCCCCCCCTCTCCTCCAGCCCCCCCCCCCCCCCCCCGGGACGCGGCGTAGTTATCACGGCGCTCCTCATCAGGGGCAGCGCGGGTGTCGCGCTGCCCCTGACGAGGAGGAGCCGCGTGCTCGTCGGCGTCGGCGCCGGCTCACGATGGCCACCAGCGCGCAGCGCCCGTGCTATCAGAACTCTCAGAAATGACAGTCTGGAGACAGGGCTTAGCATACCTGTCGGATCTCAGCTGTCGCCTCTCGACTTACCGAGCCTTATTTATTTATTATTGCTCTCCGCCGGGATGAAAGGGAGGCGGTAAAGCGCACGCCAAGACTCCACAGCTCCAATGTCAAGGTCACCGCTCCAGATTTTTTTATTACGGCTCAGGGGGTATGTCGGGGGCCTGCGGGGGCGGTGGCGCGGACGCCGGCGGGGTGAGAATTTAACTCTTGCGCTAACAACACATCATTACGAGGAAGCCGGCCCACGCTGCGTTCTGTGCTTTTGTGTGTGGGGGAGGTGTTGGATGGCGACTCTGATGATCAGACTTTGGGGCGATTGACCATCGCGGTTTGGTTCACGAAAGGTGAAGTCGCCACCAGCGGCTCCGCTGCTCACAGGCCCCGGACTGCGCTCCCACTCGGTCATTCCCGGGACGGCGCTCGACCGGACGTGGCTTGTGGGGCGAGTCGCCGCAGCCGGAGCGAGAGTGGAACGGGTGCGGTGGGCCGAGTGCGGAAATATTTTCCAGAGCTCAGCCCCGGGAAATCTCCGGCTGAAAGTAATCCTGGAGCAACGACGACAACTCTGTTGGCAGAGTTGTGAAAAAAGAGCTTCCTAGCTCGTCGAATTCCTCTAGGATAAACACAGATTCGGGTTCTCTTATCCGCAGTGATGTGGCGGGTCCTGTTATCTGCATTATCCACGAAAATATCTCCTCTTATCCGCGTTAACACCGACAAAGAAGCACACACACACGTGGAGAACATAATGCAGCACACACACACACGTGGTGAACATAATGCAGCACACACACACACGTGGAGAACAGAATGCAGCACACACACACGTAGAGAACATAATGCAGCACACACACACACACGTGGAGAACAGAATGCAGCACACACACACGTGGAGAACATAATGCAGCACACACACACACGTGGTGAACATAATGCAGCACACACACACGTGGAGAACAGAATGCAGCACACACACACGTGGTGAACATAATCCAGCACACACACACACGTGGAGAACAGAATGCAGCACACACACACACACGTGGAGAACAGAATGCATGTGCCGCCTCGTCTGGGTCGCAGGTTCTCAGATCATCGGATGTTGGCGACCTCTTCCGCTCTGTCGTGGATAACCGGGTCTTGCACGAGTTCTCTTATCCGAAAAAAACACGCAAATAATTGGGTTGTTCTGGCTCAGCCCAGGAGGGCTCGCGTGATAGGAGTTCCAGATACACGGAGGGTTTATAAGGGAAGATTTCACCGCGGTGGAAACTCCACATTCCTACGGTTGAGGCCAGTCTATCCACAGTTGATGATGAGCAGCGTTTGAATATAGTGGGGGTACAATAACAATGGTTATGATCATTTATAATTTGTATCGCGCACGGTAGTCGCTCACTCACACGGAGAGAAAGAGAATGATTCAGGTCGTGGAACCCAGACACGTGGGAAAGCCGCCACAACTGCCCCCAACAATTACCCAAGGTCTGCGGTCCTATATCGGGATGTCTGTGCAACTTCATTGTTTATGTTTGTCCAACTCTATCATATACATTATACTGGACAAAAGTGGAAAAGAGCTTCATAGCTCATCGATTTCTCCAGGATAAATAAATGTTTAGGTTCTGAGTAAGGGAGTGTTATTGACGAATGTATTAGGGATGTTTTCCCCATGAATGAGTGTTTATTATTCGTGTGGGCGGAGGCCAGCCTACCCAGAGAAACCTCACGCACGCGAGGGGGGTGGGGTGATGGAGTGGTGGTGGTGGGGGGGCTGTGGATAACACTCCTCAATATCCAACAGTTGCCCAAGCTCTGTGGTCCTACATTGGGGATGTTTGGTGACGTAGCCCAGGCTGGGCTGGCGGTGTGGGAGACGGAGAGTGAGCGGGGGTCCCCTGAAGCCGTCCCTCCAGGCTGCCCACGCGCGCCCAGCTCCCCGCTCATTACTCCGCGTCAGCGCTGCATCGCTTAGCACAGGTATGTGGAGAGTTTTTTGAGCCAATAATTTTTTTTATTCAACAAATTCCCTTATGGCTCCCTCCCTCCCCTTCTTTCAATATTTACTTGCTCGTTTCTCTCTTGAGCTTTGCTGACGTTGTTTTCCCTCCTTTCTCTCTCATTCTCACCTCCTCGCTCCCTCTTGCCGTGTACTACACTATAGCCATCATCCAGCAGTCGATAGAGAAAGGGTGAAAGCGGTGATGGTGCTGATGATGATGATGCTGCTGCGTTAGGACCCAGACCAATGTTTAATTTGCACAAGATGACATACTTGGGTTTCGAATTTAATTCTTAATGAGAATTTGATATAAATTACGGTTACCTTCCAAAACAAACGTTTTACCACAGATCCCCTCCATCAGCCCCCCCCCCCCACCATCGACCACAGCCCCGAGTCCTAGGGCCCTATCTCTGGCCACGGGGCTCATCTTCACGGTCACAGCCGGTGGCTCAGAGGCTACAAATTCAGCCGTGACACACGAGCAGGGAGCCCGCTCCGCAAGCCCTACCTTCTCACCTTCCCTCACCCCGCTCCTGGCTGGGCCTCCCTCTCGGCTCCCAGCCTTACCGCGCTGTGCCTCCCTGCCTCCCTCCCACGCATGCCCCCACCCCCCCGCGCCCCCCGTGCCCCCGTCCTGCCCCGGCCTGTCTGTTTGCTGAGTGGTGCCGCAGGGGAGAGGGCTCTGGCGACAGAGGCGCGTGTAGATTAGCCGCGCCGATAACACGGGCTCCAGCACAAACCTCGCCCCCCCCTCCGTCTCTCTCTCTGTTGCTCCATCTCTCCCTCCCTCCCCCTCTCATCTCTCTGTTGCTCCATCTCTTTCTCTCCGCTGTCCATCTCTCTGTTTCTCTCTCTTTCTCTCGGTGGCTGATTCTCTGTCCCTCTCCCCCTCTCCCACTCGCTCTAAATGCCAATATTTCCCAAAATTGGCAGATTTGGACTGGTTTCATCCTCTTAGCTGTCATCAGTTATACAATAGGCGAATATTAAATGTTCCAACACGCATGTTGCCTGGACGTTCAAGGCAACACTCGCACGAAACGGCCGTGAGCTGGCCAGGAGATGGCAGCAGAGAAATAGATTCTTGAATCCATCTGTGCAGAGCCGTTTTTTTTTCTCCAGGTTACCTCGGCTTCCTCTTCCTACGTGAAGCCAAAGATTTGTGGAACTTTGCGTTGCTCGTCGTCCAGAGATTTCTCAGAGTCGCGATGCGCAGGCTGCGATCCGGCAGCCCGTGATTGAGACTCCGGTGGACGTCCCTTGATTTATACTCGTGAGGTGCCACGGTGGCTAGATGTTAACTACCTCGCTTGGTATACAGGAAGTCGTGGGTACGATCTCGACCCTGACGCCTGTTGCTGTATATTTGGAGTTTGCGTGACTCTCTCCCCGTGGTCGCGTGGATTTGTCTCCGGGTTGTGTGTGTTTCCCCTCCACATTTAGAAACACGCGTTTAAGAGTGTTTGGCTGCCATAAATTTCCACGTGACAAGCCACTTCGTTGAGCTATCATTTGTGGCCAGGTCGCTTCTGAAAAATAGCTTTGTGGCTCAGTGGACCCTACCTGGCCAAATAAAAAATAGTTTAGTTTCCAGTTTATATTACACTGCCGGGAGGCTCAAGCCCAGCTGATGCCGACTTCGTCACCCCCCGCCACTCACACCACACCCCCTTCATCTCACTGTGAAGTTTGACAACAAATATTCCCCACGGTGTTGTGTTTACCCTGAGGTTTGGATGGTGTGTGCAGAGCACTGTAAATTCGTTCATTTGATTACGGGCCATGACTTGGGCATTATGTAATTTAGATGTGTGCTCTAATTTTGTTTTCATTGTTAACTTGTTTTGGTTGGGTTCACATACGATTGTTGGATGTTATCCACCGACCAAACGCCTGCGTCTTGGATTGAACTGAAGCGAGCCCGACTCTGCTGCTGATGAGACACTGTAATGCCGAAACCGGTCGAGAGTTCTGGATGTATGTTGAACTTCTTTCGCACGGGACGTAGCCATCCGTGATAACCATAGGTGCGGCGGAAGGAGTCCAAACGGCTGAAACGAAGCACCCCCAGAAGGCCGTGCGGCAGATGGGTCGAGTGACGAACACTCGGAGGTGTGAGTGGAGAGAGTGAGCCGTGAGAGCCGACGGATCGTGTGATTGTTATTTATTGTTTATTTGCAGTGTGTTATTGTTTATTGTTTATTTAGACAGTGTTATTGTTTAATATTTTTATTATTTTATTGTTTCCCTTCTACGTGACTTTACCGAAAGAACCAAGAATATGAATCCCTGCAGTCACGAAAGCTTTAAATAAAAATTTATTTGCACAGTGTTATTATTTATTGTTTATTTACACAGTGTTATTATTTATTGTTTATTTACAGTGTTATTATTTATTGTTCATTTACAGTGTTATTATTTATTGTTTATTTACAGTGTTATTTATTGTTTATTTACAGTGCTATTGTTTATTTTCAGTGTTATTGTTTATTGTTGTTTTATACAGTGGTATGTATTGTTTATTTACAGTGTTATTAATTATTGTTTATTTACAGTGTTATTATGTATTGTTTATTTACAGTGTTATTAATTATTGTTTATTTACAGTGTTATTATTTATTGTTTATTTACAGTGTTATTATTTATTGTTTATTTACAGTGTTATTGTTTATTTACACAGTGTTATTATTTGTTGTTTATTTAGTGTTATTATTTATTGTTTATTTACAGTGTTATTATTTGTTGTTTGTTTACAGTGTTATTATTTATTGTGTATTTACAGTGTTATTATTTATTGTGTATTTGACTTGTGGCTGACGGTTCCGCGGCTTCTCTGGGCCGGCTAGAGGATGGAATGTGTCCGTTTTGAGTGAACAACAATGACAGCTGTCAACGATGAATTTGGAGGATGTCCACAACGACGGTGGTGATAGGGAAGTGGAATTAAATGATATTAAACAAATCTATAATGATGTTACCTTCATAATAATGTCGGATTTAGAGCGCGCGCAGGATTAGTGCGCCAAGTATAAACACGGGTCAAGGGGTCTTGGGGTTGTTTGACCACACCTCGCCACGCTGGTGAGTTCACATCGATACTGGCCCTTTCACCCCCTCTTACGCTGTGCCAGCCTTTATCGCTCGCCGAATCCACTCGACGTTACCTGGAGTCTCGTCTATTGTCTTCGCGTATTTGGGCCAACGCGCACGCGTCCGGGGCTGCTATCATGAGCGATGATTTATCCACTGCTGGATGAAAGCCTCTCCAATCCGTCACCGTCCCTCGCGGTCCCTTAGATGCGACAAGAAGCCGTCTCGCTGCTGTGCGCGCGCGCCGATCTCATCGCTCCGTCTCCGTGGTGGACATCCACCCGGGATTGTCCCTCCCCAGCGCACTCGCCTCTCTTGACAGCCAACGTGGCGTCTCTCGCCTGCGTGTCTTCTCGAGTCCACGTGCTCCTCTTCCTGTCTCTCCGTGTCACTCCAGGGGTGCGCCTCTCCACGCTTCTGTTTGTTCTTGTCTGCTCCATGCATCACGATGTATTATTACGCATGACTATTCATGACCATTCATCATCACGACGCCCGTTTACCCAGGGCCGCCACACCCGAGTCTCAAGACTCTTTTTTCAGGAGGGTCCTGCCGAGTTTTCGCAGTCGGGGTGCGATGCTGCCACGAGTCCGCCTGCGGTGTAATCTTTCAGCGCGGTGATGTTTCGAGTAACGTCGGTCACACGGCGTGTGTGTGTGTGTGTTTTAGCTGTAAGAGTAAAACCCCCCCATTGCAGAGCGGTGGGGAGACGCACAAACTCCACGGAGAAGGAGGCCCGAGTCGGGAGTCGCTTGTTGCTGTGCGTGGCACGAGCGTCACCACTGCGCTGCCCCCAAGCTGATGCTCCACGTTGTCACAGGAGGCGCTTTGATTAAACCACCGTTAAACACGTGCTAATGCTGTACTCCATCATTGGGGTGTTGCGTTTTATGGTCCTTTTTTATTTCGTTTTTCTTTCCAAAACCGCTCGTCCACCTTGATCTCTGTGGCGCCGTTCTGATCCCGGTCCATCCTCGACACTTCTGATTAGCACGGTTGCCTACGTACGGTGCGAAAGACGTCCGACACACACACACGCAACATACACACAGACAGACACGCACCCCAGGTTTACATCCTCCGCCGTGTCTCCAGTCGTGCCCCTCCTCCACCTCTTGTTGTGCGGTAACTTTTGTTTTTGCCCATGCGGGATATTTATCTTGGGCTCAACTGTGCAGAGCCTCTTTAATTTATTAAGTTATTTATAATAACTTCCTGTAATTAATTTCTACCGCTCGCTATAACGTATGTGTCATTCGCAAAACTTGAGACGGTTCACAATTTCCCGCATTAATGCGAGTGTCTCCATTTCTCCGTGCTGAATATTCGGAAAGCGTCACGTGAACACGACGAGGGCCACGTGACTCTGGTTCAGCCTCACGGACTCTGTCAGCGATCGCTCACGACTCTCCCTCCGCACTCGTTTCGAGGAGGGGGAGGAGGAAGACCACAAGCGACCAAACGTGGCGTTTTTTTGGCCGAGTTGTGGCCTGGCGACGTCCCTCCGATTAATTTGGCCACGACTTTGACCGCAAATCGTCTGCGGGGTCCATTACGGAGCGCGCGTGCGCGCGCGCGCACGTGGCAGATTTCTCTTTGGGCCGCGGTTCAGCTGCGACGCATCCATTGCCATTTAAGTCCATCGCTGGGCTCCTCCTGCGGTGCTCCTGCATCAGCAGCACCCCCCCCCCCGGGGGGCAGGACGCGACTCATTGCTCGCCTGCGGCCCGCGGGCTGACTCGAAGCGCTCAGGCCAGCAGCGCCCCGAGCTGCGCTTCAGCTCCAGAGTTGGGCTCCCGTGTGGTCAAAGCGGGCTCGCAAGTCCAGCGTGTGCCGTGCGGGTTCTTCATAGGTTGCTCGCTGTGTGTACAGTATCTGGGTACGTTGAACTTCTTTCGCATCGTACGTAGCCAACCGTGCTAATCGGAGGTGCGGGGGAAGGACAGCAAACTGAATAAAAACACAGCACTTGCCACAACGGTCTATTAAGACTTTAACGAGGGATCTTTGTTGCGTGTGTCTCAACCCGGTCACCAGTGACTCCAACGAAACATCCATCGTGTCTTGGGGTGATGCTGCGTGATCAACTCGCTCGTTCTCTCTATGCCGTCTGTGCTCTTGGCAGGCGATTCTGGCGGTGGATCTGCTCCCCTTGGCACCCGAACGCCACCCACAGCCGTGCTCACCTCCTCCGTTCTCGTCTCGCATTTACACTCACGGCACAATGTGCTGGGATGAACGAATTCATGTTTTGTGTTTGGTTTAATAAAATACTCGCATTAAATTCGGTTGTTTTCTCGCGTCTGCGTGTGGCTTGATTTCCAGCTGTGAGGCTTCACATGTAAAATTTGAAAAGTGGGCAAAGAGCCTCCTGACGGGATGGCAGAAAACATACTTCTGAGGCCAACTTCCGATCCCCGTTCTCCAACGCAGGGTGGTGCACTGCTCGCTCGCCGTGAGAGATCCAAACGGAGAAATATTTTTTTTAAAACATTCTTCTCGCGACGCGATGCGTTGCCAGCCAGCAGCGCGCTTGGAATGCCAATCCGCGAGAAGGAGAGCTCATCATCATCGTCTTTGTGAGTGAACTCCTCATCATCATTATCGTGAGTGGAGAACTCATCATCATCGTGAGTGGATAACTCCTCCTCATCATCATCATCATGAGTGGAGAACTCATCATAATCATCATCGTCCTGAGTGGAGAACTCCTCATCATCGTGAGTGGAGGACTCATCATAATCATCATCGTCGTGAGTGGAGAACTCCTCATCGTCATCATCATCATCGTGAGTGGAGAACTCCTCATCATCATCATCGTGATTGGAGAAGTCATCATCATCGTCGTGAGTGGAGAACTCCTCCTCATCGTCATCATCATCATCATCATCGTGAGTGGAGAACTCCCCCTCATCGTCATCATCATCGTGAGTGGAGGACTCCTCATCGTCATCATCATCGTGAGTGGAGGACTCATCATCATCATCGTCGTCGTGAGTGGAGAACTCCTCCTCATCGTCATCATCATCGTGAGTGGAGAACTCCTCATCGTCATCATCATCGTCGTGAGTGGAGGACTCATCATCATCATCGTCGTCGTGAGTGGAGAACTCCTCATCGTCATCATCATCATCATCATCGTGAGTGGAGAACTCCTCATCGTCATCATCGTCGTGAGTTGAGAACTCCTTATCATCATCATCATCGTTAGTGGAGGACTCATCATCATCATCATCGTCTTCGTGAGTGGAGAACGCCGCGCTGCTCGAGCGGACAGGGCCTGTGGCGTTCACCTCCATGACGGAGTAGCGCGGTTGTCATGGGCCCCGATGCACCGTACGTAGCCGACCGTATTAATCAGAGGTGCGGGGGAGGGTAACAAACTAAACTCGAAATGCAGTTCTAAATAAATTAGTTTTTAATCTATATTTAAAAGTGTATGACTGCAGTGGCTTCCTAATATTGGAAAGAAGAGCGTTCCAGACGGCCACAGAAGCACATCTGAAGGCGCGCGATGTGGTACCCGTCCCACCCTCCTCCGAGCCCGGCGCCTCGGCCCTTCCAGGCCCATGTGCGCAGTCACACCGCCTGCACACTCGCTTGCACCGGCTCCACTGTGGGTGAGACCAAGCCCCTCCATGGCACGACCGCTATCGACCGCGCACGTCGCAATACTCAGCGTCACAACCTCAGTGGGGAGATTGCGCCCGGGGCGACCACTAAACCAGGACTTGGAACTCACAACGCTCTGACTCTGAGCTGAAGGCTCTGACCATGTGACCACAGTGCCGGGCGGATGGATCGGTCTGGGGGGGGGGGGGGGGTTGGGACGTTGAGGCTGCTGCTCGTGCTGCCGCTGTAGATTTGTTCCACCTACCGCCGCGGGACTTGAAACAACGGTGCGAGTTTCTAAAATCCCTTGAAATCGCCGCTCCCCTGTCCACCCAGCAGCAGACATGTGTAATATCATAGTGTCGTCGACCGGCAGGACGCGGTGCGGTGGGGTGAAGCGTGGGTATTCCCAACTCTGGGCCAACTCCTCACAAGACGTCTGGCGAGCGTGCAAGAAGGGCCGACCACACTCCCTCCAGGTGGGCCCTACGGAGCTCCTCCTAGTGGAGGCTCTCCCCCCAGCAGCAACGTGAGGGAGCAGTTGCGGGGCTGCGCCTTTAGCCGCACGCCGTCGCGACGAGCCACGCGTGCTTCAGAGGCCTCGCACGCTGAGCCCCTAAGTCCGAACACTGAGCAGCACTGCGGCGCGCGATGAGCCATTGTCAGGCTCCTAATGCCTCCACAAATCAGCGGGGGGGGGGCAGCGCCAATCCCACCTCCACCCCCCACCGAGCCCCCGTCTCATAACCCCCCTCCCCCTCTCCTCCACCCACCCCCGGCGAGGCCCCCGTGGCTGTAATCGAAGCTTCTAATTTGTTTTTTCGTGGGAAATGAACACAGGGAGCCAGCCGCGCGGGGAGAAATCGTGGCTTCGCTCGCGGCAGACGGCGACACAGCCCCAAGGATCGTGATGTTTTGTGTTTGCAGAGACTGTCTCTGGGTTTTTTTGTGTTGAGTGGTTGTTAGAGGTGGGGGGGGCAGTAGGGCCGCGTGCTGTGCTCTGCTGTGGGTGATGGGGACTGTTTACAGAGAAGGAAAGTTTAAAAAAAAATCCCTCTCCGCCGCCTCCTCCTCCTCCTCCGCCGCCGCCACGAGATGCCAGGCATGCCAGCAAGCAGTCTCGAAGCCAATTACACTCTCCAGTTTCACGCTGGAAAAGCTGCCAAGCAGCGTGCGGCCCATTGCCACACGGGCGCCACCCCTGCCACGCCGGCCCTGCCGTTGCCAGCCGACCGGAGCCACTGCGATCGAGAAGTCCGGCCCGGCTAGACGGCTCACGGTGCCGGCCCCCATGGCGAAGAGATTCAGGGGCAGCCCCACCGACAGACGGCCTCGAAATGTTACCCCCACCACCCCCCTCCCCACCCCTCAGCGTCAGCCAGACCGCTTGAATTTCAGCCAAAACCCAGGAGCGCGCGCCTCCTATAAAGAAGGAACACCTCTGGTCACCGTTTGTTTTAATTTGTCGCGGGGCACGGACTGCGGTGGTGGTTTGGTTAGGAACATTTTCCCCTGCGTCGTTGTTGTTGTTTTTAGCGGGGGGAGGGATTTGCCGCTCGCTCGCTCGCTCGTGCAGCGGGGATTGTCCCTCGCGCGCCCCGACGAGGCCGGACTGGAATTAGTGCCGCGCCTCGACCTCGCCAAATAACACACGGGGCAGAAACGCGGCCTTCGGGCAACGCGGGTAGGCACTCGGGCTCCCCACAAAACCCTCGTTTGTCCGTGGACACGCGAGCGATTGAGCAGGGCGCTTGGCTCCCCTCCCCCCATGCCTGACCCGCGTCGGGTTAGAGGCCCCGTAGCTCCACGTGTCTGCTAATGCGCCGTGTCCACGGTGCGGTTCCGGTTAGCTGCCGTGACTCTCTAAACGCTCCGGGGGCTGCAAAAGTGGCCAAGATGTTGTCAGCACAGCAAGTGGGTTTGAGTTTGCTTTCACGCAGAGTTTTGAGTTGTAATCCGCCTTCGCGCATGGGATGCTACGGTGGTGACATCGTGAGCACACGCTGGGATTTCCTGGCGAGGCAGCCAAAACAATGGGGCAAGTTGCTAGAATCTCCCCGCCACCCAGTGGGATAAACAGGGCCCCCATCATGGCGAGTCGATCGGGCGGTGGGGTAAAGCGTGGGAGCTTGCACTTCATCCAAGACGTCTCACCAGTGTGGACGAGTCGGACAAAGTATCCTCTGGAGGGGCTCTCTGGAGCTCTGCTGAGTAGAGGCCCTTGTCCCGGCAGTGGCGCGAGCAAGGCATTGCAGGGCTGCGCCTTTGTCTTTCTCGTGTTTCGTGTCCGTGAGTTTCGTCAGTCTTCCGTTTTCCACTCACATGCGAATCACTCTTTAAACATGAATTGGCCAAACATTGTGATTCAGGAACCTCGTGAATACGAGTCTTGAGACATCCGTGTGGCCACCCCCACGCTAAATCCCTCCCCTCCCACCTAAATCTCTCTCTCAATCTCCATCAGCTCAAGCCTCCCGTTAATCTCGTGAGTGCCTAGCGGCCACACCCACTCCGAATCCGCTCCCTTCTCCCCGCCCCCTCTGAAAACAGATGCTGCTTCATGCAGCTCACTTCTGCTCGCTCCTTTTCTTCCATCTCCCTCTCTCTTCCTTCCCCTCCTGAGACTCAATGAGGCTTAAAGATGTAAAAAAAATAATCGCACGGCGCACTGTCCTTTTACATATTATTGATGGCATTTAGAATATTTTATTGTTTTGATGTCTTTGTTTCATGAGTTATTTTCATGCTGAGTATTTGCTTTTGCTGTTTCTTAAACAGTGCTTTGATATCCTCGATGCAAGGCGCTTCATAAATGTATTATTACTGTGAGATTGTGAGTTTAATACTTGCTGAAGGATGTGGTGGCCATGCTGCAAGTGGCTTGTAATCCAGCACTGTGGAGGCAGCATTGAGGGTTGGTGGATCACAGACAGAAGTTCTAAATCTCCTTTCCCGTGGGTGTGCAATAGCCGTGCCCTGCCTGGCTCGCCAGGGGAAGACGGTAGAGCAAAGTGTGGACTCGACCTGTTCCATCTGGATAGAATAGAGTGTTGGGTTTTATCCCACATGTAAACGCTCATTAATTGACGAATAACACCTTAATTTATAGAGGACCGCTGAGCTTGGGCAATTGTTGGTAGCGCCGGCTCCTCCTCACCGCGTGGCTGCTGCTGTTGCTGCCTTCCCCGCTCCTCGTCCGTGGTTCCTCCTCCACCTGCCCCTGGCGCCTCTGAGTCGCCCTCTCTCGACGAGAGCCGGGAGCGGAAGCTGCGCAGCGGCGGCGCAGCGTCACAACATTATTGTTGTTGTTATGTGCCAAGACAAATCTAATTTCAGGACTCAACACTGCAGAACCCACAGTGTCCCAGGGCACGATGGTGATTGCTGTCCCCAGAGCTCAACTTCAGTTTCACGCAAATCTTGTGGAGATTTACAGGTGCCTGGTGCCATCTGCTGGACGCGACTTCTACTGCCTGCTTCTGAGGTCTGGCGTATGGATGGTGATTGTTAATTGTAACTCCGAATCAGAATCTGTTAGGGGCCGTCCATAAATGACTTCACGCACCTAGGGGGAGGGGGGGTCAGACATTTGTGACGATATGTGACGAGGGGGGGGGGGTTTGAGAAATGTGACGTCACATAAAAATGCGCAACTTTAAATAAAAATAGAATTGTTATAACAACACTATTTGTTATAACAACACTCCTACATCAGAGTGCAGCGCCACATTAAATACGCACGACAATGACAATAGTTTAAAGCGATTTGAAGCATGTTTTATTTTTAAAATGGAAATATGGTTTTGGGGGGGGGGCAGAGCTTTGTGACGTCATATTTGAGGGGGGTATGACTTTTTGTGACGCCGTATGACGAGGGGGGGGGGGAGTCAAAAATCGTCATAAATCGCGTGACGTCATTTATGGACGGCCCCTTATTTATCCAGGAGAAATCCGATGGGCTGTGATGCTCTTTTTCACAGACGTCCAGCAGGGACGGGAGAGAAAGTTACAACAAACAGTACCAAAAAACGATCGGAGTACTACCCAGGCAAGCCTCACGGAGCTCCGAGACTCATTCTCAGGAGGGCCCTGCCATGTTTAATCATCCCTCGTTGACGAAGCGAAACGGAGCAAGAGATGGCGAACTGCGCAAAGACACGGGGTGCCTGGAGTCGCACAGAGAGACCTCGCGAGGATCAGCGCGGACCCGAGACACAAACACAAAACCGCACGTGAGAGAGACGCCGAGGTCGCCGTTAAGACCAACAAAGGGGGCTTCGTTGGGAAATGTCACCCGAAGGTCGAGACTCACGATGGACAGGCAGCCAAAGGTGAGAACAAACTCAAGAGGACTCCACTACGGAGGGAACACGAGAATTGTCCCTCCCTGACCTCCACACTCCCCGCCTCTACCCCCCCCCCTCTCTCTGCGCCTCCCTCGCTCCCCTGCGCCCAGTCTCGCCCTCTCGTTCCTGCTTCCTGCTCGCTCCCCTCCACTGGAACCAACTCCGCCCTGCAGCACACAGAGCAACCATCTTCACTACAACAACAACAACCTGCAGCTTCAGTTCCTCCCTTAAAACAACCCCCATCTCTTCTCTCCGAGCCCACCCGACAGCGACTGATACTTCATACCCTGTCCTCAAGCTAAGACCAGGCCTACCCCTACCACCACCCCTACCCCTACCACCATCCCTACTCCTACCACCACCCCTACCCCTACCACCACCCATACCCCTACCACCACCCATACCCCTACCACCCCTACCACCATTACCATCATCCCCCCTTCCATCACCACCCCTACCACCACCACCCCTATCACTATACCTATCCCTAATATTACCCGAAACCGTCCTTAACCAGTCCCACCTGACCTGCTGTCACCACAACTACACCACCACTTTCAATAGCCCCACTTGATGTAAACCCCTATCACCTTCTGTTCACGTGTATAATTGTTGTAAAGCGCCTTGGATTCAGGTGAGATATAAATCCGTACAAGACAAGCTAATTGTCAAGTGTGCAGGAGCCAGATGGATTGTTGCACCAGCGGGCCGTGAGAGATGACGCCGGCTTGGGAGGAAATCTTCATCCAGCAGTGGATATCGCTGCTACTGCTGCTGATTCACGTGATTAAAAAAGCACGGCGGCTCCTCCACCGTGTAGGGCAGGCCACGCCTCCTCCCCCGTGGAGCCACGCCCCCTTTGTGCGTGTGGCTCTCATTCGAGTCTCAGAATTGGCAGAGCACAGGGAAGAGGAGGACGAGTAGAGAACACGATAATCAGCCGGGAGGTCGAGTGAGGAGGAGTGACGCTCGGAGGGATGGAGGAAGACGCGGTGATTCACCTCCACGTGGGTGGGCGACCAGAGCGGGTGATGTTCAACAGGGGCAGCTCTGCCGATGACGTGAAAGGTGAGTGGTGATGACATCACGCAACACTCACCACTCGCACCTTCTACATCTGCAATACTCACCGCACTAAACACTCGCCACAAATTCCTCACCACAATCGTCACTCCAACAACAATCAATAGTTTGGTACTCATATTCACCACTCGCCATTCATCATCTCTCCACAATCCTCACCACTCAGCACTCACCGCTCATACGCCACGCAGTCGTAGTAATAATCACAAGTCCCTGAAACACCAGCGGCTTGGTGCCAGTGCCACCGCTGGGCTGGTGAAGGCGCCTGGCTCTGCACGCGCGTGCCTCGGACACTAAGTCAAGTAAAGACATTTAAACTACAGACGCTTTATTTTACCCGGTAAGGCCCACTGAGCGATGCAGCTCTTTTTCAGAAACGACCTGGCCATCGCGAATGGTGGTAGCTCGGCGAAGTGTCCTGTCACTTGGACAGCAGCAGTCACATAATCTAAACGCGTGAATGTTGATTCTTAATGTGGACGGGGAAAACTCCACGCGACCACGGGGGGAGAGAGAGACACGCAAACTCCAAATATCCACCAGCAGGCGTCAGGGTCGGGATCGAACCCACGACCTCCTGTAGACCAGGCGAGGTAGTTAACATATCCTAGCCACCGCGATGATGATGAGAGAGAGCCACGCAAACTCCAAATATACAGCAGGCGTCAGGGTCAAGATCGAACCTACGACCTCCTGTATACCAGGCGAGGTAGTTCACATCCTCTAGTCAAAGCCAGCGCAACCTCAATGTCCAAGTCGTGACGCCGCACACGTTGACAGCGCCGTCCCGAGGGGAGGGGTGCGGGGGCCTTGGGCAAAACCGATTACTTCAAACTAAACTGGAAGTATTACATCTGACACCGTAACGTCGAAGCACGGGGCCCCCCAAAGTGCGGGGCCCAGGTCGGTCGCCCCGACTCACCGTTGCCCTCGGAACGGCTCTGCACATTGATCAGTAGCTGCGGTGACACGAACATCAGTGGCGAATGATCTCTGAACCGGTCCTGAGCTCTCCCCAACGTGCTGAGGACCACCGCCGTCTCGAATTCACCGCACGATGCATTGCGGCTCTTTAAATATTGAGGGTTTAATTTTTTTACCGAATTCGCAAAAGATTGCTCTTCTTATTCTTGTTTCTTTCGGTAAAGTCACGTAGAAGGGAAACAATCAAATAATAAAAATATAAAACAATACAATTAGCACGACGTTTCGACTGCAACACAAGCAATCTTTATCAGGTGTGAAAACCACAGCAAGAAATTTTGAAAAAAGTGGCGTTTTTTTACGTTAGCACCACGGAGAGCGATTTGGCAGTTATTCAGATGGACGAGTCCATCTATGTTCGGAAAAGAGGACAGGGGAGACGAAAATAATGGATGCGGTCTGAAAGCCACCGTAAGCGTGATCAATCAATTAAGACCCGAAATGGTTTATCAAATCCTTCCAATGATTGCTAAGCCAGAATCCATCTTCTCAGTTGAAATTGTCTCTGTGTTTGTATATGTGGATAGCCTCATGAACGAATCTCTCATGGTAGCCAGATGGCTTGCAAAAAACCTCTGTCTTGGAGAAGTCAATGTCATGTGAGCCTACTGAATTATAACAGTGATCTGCCACGGCTGAGATGTTGGTCCTACCGTGTTTTAGGTCTGCTTTGTGTTCACGAATGCAGTCCGAGACATGTCGTTTGGTTTGTCCAATGTAACTACTACCACAGAGGCAACTTAGTTTGTAGACGCCAGGGTACTGTATGTCCGGAATCACATCTTTTACAGATGGAACCAGATCACGGATTTTATGTAATGTGTTGAATCGGACCTGGATCTTATGTTTATTCAAGATTTTCGAGATCTTTTTTGTGATCCCCGCAATGTAGGGTAAAGTGATGGTTTTGAAAGGCTCCTCAAGAGGGTCCTTCTTCATGGTTGGAGTGATAGCTTTGCGGCTTGTGTAGTCGGAGTAACCATTAGCCTTAAGAGCTTGGTGTACGTGTTTGATTTCACTGGCTATGTGTTCCTGGCAGATCATTGTTATAATTCAGTAGGCTCACATGACATTGACTTATCCAAGACAGAGGTTCTTTGCAAGCCATCTGGCTACCATGAGAGATTCGTTCATGAGGCTATCCACATATACAAACACAGAGACAATTTCAACCGAGAAGATGGATTCTGGCTTAGCAATCATTGGAAGGATTTGATCAACCATTTCGGGTCTTAATTGATTGTTCACGCTTACGGTGGCTTTCAAACCGCATCCATTATTTTCGTCTCCCCCCTCCTCTTTTCCGAACATAGACGGACTCGTCCATCTGAATAACTGCCAAATCGCTCTCCATGGTGCTAACGTAAAAAAATGCCACTTTTTTCAAATTTTCTTGCTGTGGTTTTCACACCTGATGATTGCTTGTGTTGCAGTCGAAATGTCGTGAGAATTTAATTGTTTTCTATTTTTATTATTTTATTGTTCCCTTCTACGTGACTTTACCGAAAGAACCAAGAATATGAATCTCTGAAGTCACGAAAGCTTTAAAGCAAAAATTGCTCTTCTTGTTATTTTGGTTGCTGACCGCTGCCCCTAAACGATCCCATATCTTAACGATATCCAACATTTCCCTTGAGCATCTAAAAAAAAACATCAGAATATGTTCATCCGAAACCCCATCGCTCGTGCGGTATTCGTGTGTGTGTAGTGTGTCGAAGGTATTCGTGTGTGTGTAGTGTGTCGAAGGTATTCGTGTGTGTGTGTAGTGTGTCGAAGGTATTCGTGTGTGTGTGTAGTGTGTCGAAGGTATTCGTGTGTGTGTGTAGTGTGTCGAAGGTGGATGCCGCAGAAAACGCGTGCGGGGATTAGCGAACAATTTTAAACAATTATGGGATTTTCTACCCTCGCTGAGTTAACGAATCCGTTTTCTCTTCGATCGTGAACGCGGTCTGTCATTAAATTTAATGAGCCCTCGTCTCGCGGCGTGTTAACGATTGTGTGTTTAGCAACGGAGCGAACAAAAACAATGTTTTGACCAACGGGTCTTCAAGGTCAGTGTTTCTCCATATTGGAAAACGTGGACTGGTTTCATGTTCTTGGCTGCTTTATGAGTGTGCCAACATGCACGACGTTAAGGGCAAAGCCCGCGCAAGCTCACGCGTGCCCGGGAGATTATTTTTAATATTCTTATTATTATTACTAATAATATTATTATTACGAGCAAGGGCCATGGTGGGACCGGCAGTGGATTCCTGAATCTATCTGTGCATAGTTTTGAGTGTCGCCCTCATGTATGCGTGGTGGGTTTACTCCGGTCTCCTCGCACACGCGAAGCAGAACACTCATCGATGGAACCGGACCAAACGTCCCAAGGTAGCAGGATCCGTCTGCCAAAAGGTCATCACACCCAATTAGACGAACCTCCCAGCATCGCGTGTGGCTGCTGATTAGCCTGTGGCGTTCGGTGCGCACCAAGCCCCGTGCGTGCGCGTGTCCGTGTGTCTTACACACCACAAAGACAAAGGTCCCCCTTATAGCCTTAACAGACTGTTGGGGCAAGTGCTGTTAGCGAGTAGCACCTGTGAAGTCACGTGACGGCACACGAGGGGGTGGGTGGCCAGCGCCACGCCCGACCGCTTTTGTCTCCCCAGTAGCGATGTTTTCTACACACTGCACCAGGAACTCATTTGATGCTAAGTCGACCTAGGGGAGGCCCAGGACCGGTTAGAGATAATCGTGTGTGGTTGTGAGCGGGAACTCGGGTTGCCGGGTTCGTAGTTGAGCGTACTCACCGCTACACCGCCGCTCCCCACTCACACAACACTCGCCCACACACCGACACACGTCCACACGTGCGTAGATACAGACAACCGCCGTTCACCGCTAAGTGGTGGTGACGTCTCCACGGCACTTGTGCCATGCTAGGTGCACTTTGCTAGGTGCATAAACATCAACAACAACAACCGCCATTCGCCACTAAGTGGCGGTGACGTCACCACGACGCTTGTGCCAGGCTATGTGCACCCTGAGGCCACGTGAAGTGTCGAACGCCCGCTGGCAGGAGGTCACGGGGCAGACCCAGGTGCCACGGGTCGACTGACTGAGATGACTGGCTGATGCACCACCTGTGCCCCCTACTGTGCCAACCTGCTGTGCTTTAGCCACCCGGCGCTTCGCTCGCTGTTGTGAGCGTCGCTCCTCCGCCCTCCGTTGTTGTTGGAGGGCGACTGCCTCCAACTGCCCAGTAGCATCCTTCACGAGCCTCCTCCACAGAGGCCGATCTTGACACCGCTGGTACCAGTCATCGGCAAGTCCACTCAGCTCCACGTCCTCCTGTACCACATCACTCCATCTCTTCTCTAGCCCGTGCCGCGCCCGCTTAGCCCCCTCAATCCGGCCAAACAAAAGCTGTTTCGGCATGCGGTGGCTGGGCATGCGGGCTACATGACCCAGCCATCGCAGCCTTGCCTGCCGGAGGAGCTCACCGATGGGACCCTGCCCAGATCTTTCAAGGATTTGTGAGCTCCTCACACAATCCAGTCTGGTTAAACCCAGGATGGATCGTAGGCAGGCCAGCCTAAATGTTTCTAACCGGCGAAGATGTTCCATTAGGGGGGTCCACGTTTCGCAAGCGTAGAGAAGGGAGGGAATGACCGTGGCCGAGAAGACCTGAAGCTTAGTGCGGAGCGACAGACCAGGTAGCTTCCACACAGCGTTACGCAACCGATGAAAAGATATTGCCGCTCGACTGATTCGGAGTGAGACCTCTGCTGTTAAACTGGAGCCAGTCATAAGCACACTGCCCAGGTATGGGAAACTCTCCACTCTCTCCACAACTGCCCCATCACCGATTGGGAGTTGTGGGGGTGGAGTGTCCGATGGTACAAAATACCCAGGCAGGTGCTTAGTTTTGGTGGGGCTGATGGTAAGGCCCCACCTCTTAGTGGCACGCTCCAGTCTCAGCAGCAGCGTCTCCAACTCCTCCTCTGACTGAGCAGCTATTACCAAGTCATCAGCATACATAACGTGGTTGAGCAATAGGGAGCCATCCCTTGACCGCACCCGGGCATCGATTAGCCTCCCATTATATCTGTACCATATGGAGATTCCCCCGGTACAGCTATTGAAGGCTTCACGAACTACGTGGTCAAAATAGATGTTAAATAATGTGGGAGCCAGAGGACATCCCTGTCGCACCCCAAGGTGTACAGGGAATGGCTCTGACTCCCGGCCACGTAGTTTTACCCGGGCCCGCTCACCATCATGAAGGTCCTTAATGATCGTGAGCAGAGGGTCAGGTACTCCAAAAGCACGAAGAACGACCCAGAGCCCAGGCCTACTGATGGTATCATAGGCCTTTACCAGGTCAATAAAGCAGAGATGTAGGTCTTGTTGGAATTCCCTACACCTCTGCTGTAGCAGACGGACAGAAAATATGGCATCTGCGCAGGACCGCCCTTTCCTGAAACCGCATTGGGGCTCCGCAAGCCTCTCCTCAGCGTGCCTGGCAAGGCGATGCTGAATAATCCTTGCCAGGACCTTTCCCGGCACACTGAGGAGTGAGATGCCCCTGTAGTTGTTACAGTCTGTGCGGTCCCCCTTCTTAAAAAGGGGGACCACCAGGGCATCCTTCCAATCCTGCGGAACCCGTCCAGTGGTCCAGACTGTTGTTATGATGTCATATAGGGCAGTCTGTGCACAAACGCCACCCTCCCTCAGCATTTCGCTTGGGAGATCATCTCTGCCCGCTGCCTTTCCTGGTCTCAGACTCCGGATCGCCTTCAATACTTCCTCAGCAGATGGCACCTCAGCCAGCCACTCACAGGGGGTGACTTCATCCAATATTTGAGGCACCGCAGCCTCAGCAGGGTCATCCTCACTTTGTGCCACGATGTTTTCCTGGCTGAGGGATTTTCCCTCCCCCAGGACCTCACAGAAATGCTCAGCAAATCTGCGAACCTGTTCCTGGGGGTCGGAAATTGGATCACCGTTTTTTCCCCTAATGATGGTAATAGGTGTGGCGCTGCAGGTTACTTTTTTGATGGAGTTAAATAGAGATTTGTGATCACGGGCCACTGAGGCAGACTCCATCTCCTCAGCAACCCGCGACCACCACCCATCCTTGCAGCGCCTCACGGCTCTCCGAACCTCCGAGCGAAGGCTGCGGTAAGCCTCCTCATTCTCTGACGTGGGATTCTGTAGCCGATGACAGTGGGCCTGTCGCTTTTTCTCAACCATCGTGAACAGCTCCTCTGTCATCCAGGGTGTCTGGGGAGGTCTTGACCGCGTACCCAAAGCAGCCATTGCAGCTGCATGAGTCACAGTCCTAAACCTCGCCCATTTACCCTCGACATCAGGAGGAGTCGGGGACGATGCCAATCCCAGCCGCAAGCGATGATGAAATTCTCGCTTGCAACTTTCATCAGATAACTGAGACCAGGCCACTTTAGGTTGGAATGGGGTCCTGGGTGTACACCCACCACCGGAGTGGAAGAATGGCAGGCGCATCTTACAGATGACTAGTCGATGGTCAGAGGGCAGATCAGCTCCACGGTAGGTCCTGGTGTCAAGGACATGGGCTCGCATTCGCTGGTCCGTCACTATGTAGTCCAGCAGATGTTCTTGCTTGGACCCGGCATGCATCCATGATGTTGTGTGGATGCGCCGATGCCGGAACAGCGTGTTGGTAATTACAAGCCCATGGGCTGCACAAAAATCTAGCAGCCTCCTACCGTTGTTATTGAGCTGATCTGGCCCATGCCCTCCAATCACTCCAGACCAGGTTCCAGCATCATGACCAACTCGGGCATTGAAGTCACCCAACATGATGACTCTATCCCGAGGGGCCACTTTAGCCAGCACCTGTGACAGGAGGTCATAGAAGGCATCTGACTCATCGGCTTTGCCTGCATCCCTCCACGGATGTTCATCTTCGGTGGGGGCATAAGTAACCACGACCACCATTCCTCGCCTCCGGTTGATGGGAAGGCGAGCCCAAAGTAGCCTGGGGCTTACAGCTTCCCACACCTCACCGCCACGCTCCCACGCCCCCTTCATTCTTTTGTTCAAAAGAAGACCCACACCCTGTTGTTTGGCAGTCTGCTGCCCTGAGTAGAGGACTGTCCACCCCTCATGGTGGCAGGAGCCAGAGCCGGTCCACCGGACCTCCTGAATACCGCAGAGATCCAGGCGGTACCGGTCCAGCTCCCGACAGAGGAGTGGCAGCCTCTCCTCTGCAGTGAGCGTTCGAACATTCCACGTGGCCAACCGTAGTGGCTTTTCGTTGTTTCTGGAGTAGCCCCGAGGGTAGGTATTCAATCTCCTGGCTCCACCAATTGGGGTTTGGCCAGGAGACGTCATAGACGCCTGGCCCCCCGGGGCCTCCGGCACAAGCTTAGTTGTTACATATTTCAGTTTAATTCGTAGTTTCGTGGTAATTAATTGAAGGTGGAGGGGTTACCAGCCCCTCGCACCCGTCCAGAGCCCCCGTTTAGCCCCTGTGGTGGACACATATGCCATGAGGGGAGGAGCCAATCAAAATTGGATCTCCCCCCACAGCGCTGTCCACGACAGAGTTGCCCGTCCGGCACCGCGAGGAGGTAGGGGGTTGTGTATGTGCATAAACATGCACATACACACACGCACACAAGTATGATAACGATGCTGATTGATGACGATCTTGATGATAATAATCACGAAGAACCCAATGACGATCACGACGATGATGATGATGATGATGATCGTGATGATGGTGATGATGAACCCGATCTTGATAATGACGATGACGACGACGACGACGATGATCTCGCGCAGAGCTGTTCCGTGCGGCCGCGGAGGCGAAGCCGGGAGACATCGTGAAGCTGTACAACGCCAACGGAGACCTCGTCAACGTCTCCCCGGCGCTGGCAGCCAACAGCAGCGAGCAGCCGTACTCCCTCATAGTGGTGGCCTCGCAGTGTGAGACGCTCGCTCACCGCCCAGCACTCGCCGCCCGCACGCTCACCGCCCACACGCTCACCAGCCGCACGCTCACCGCCCACACGCTCACCGCCCAGCACTCGCCGCCCGCACGCTCACCACCCGCACGCTCACCACCCGCATGCTCACCACCCACACGCTCACCACCCGCATGCTCACCAGCCGCACACTCACCACCCACACGCTCACCACCCACACGCTCACCACCCACACGCTCACCGCCCGCACGCTCACCACCCACACGCTCACCAGCCGCACGATCACCGCCCAGCACTCGCCGCCCACATGCTCACCACCCACACGCTCACCACCTACA
>NC_133705.1:17480304-17517804 GCF_048934315.1 Petromyzon marinus
AAACCGGTTTCCAGTCGAATTTTGGTCTTGAACATGGTTTTGCGTAGCCATACTTTACCCCATCACACGCGACTTGCCGGTCGACTACCAATTAGCCATTGGGCTGAGATGTGAACTACCTCGCCTGGTCTACAGGAGGTCGTGGGTTCTATTCCGACGCTGACACCTGGATATTTAGAGTTTGCATGCCTCACTCCCCGTGATATATTTGTCTGCTCTCAATATCCACGCAACAAGCCACTTGATTGAGCTGTCATTTGTGGCCAGGTCGCTTCAGAAAAGGAGCTAAATGGGCCTTATCTGGTAAAACAAAAACACCCATATTTATAACTTTATTATAATAACTAGCTATAAATGAGTACATTATTATACTGCTGAGTGGACAAAGAGACGGAGTGGATATTTGAGAAACCCGCCCCCATTGCTTCAGTTGCCGTGCCGAGAGATTAAATCGAACCGGCGCCCTCTGGGATCGCAAGTCCGGTGTCAAAATCGTGGCACAATTGCTGCAGCTGTCTCCCGTTTCTCTGTTAAAACGGGACAAAAGTTACTCTTATTGCTTTAAGCACTTCTCTAAGCGCAAAAAAACCGGTAAGCGGTTATTACCCCGAATTTTTAATGCGGTTACCGGTATTGGAAAAAAAAATATTCAAACCGCCAGCGTTCCACGCGTAATGTGGAATGGGTAAGGGAAGCGTCGTGCGCCATTCAAGGCCTTCGTCTCGAGGGCACTGTGGGATGGAGCGGGACTCTAGCGCCTCCCCCATCCCCCCGTGACCCCCGCGCCGCTGCAGCGACCGCGCCCCGGGCTCTCACCACGTCATGGGACCCGCAGAATCAGCTGGCGCGACACGCTCGGCATTGTATGCGTCAATACCTTCATCATCATCATCAGCAGCCGTGATACATACACTGCTGGATGAAGGCCTCCCCGACCCGCGGGCGCTACCACCGACCTCTGGCGAGGGTGCGATGCAGCAATCCAGCATCTGCACGTGCACAGGATTTCATCGCTCCATCTGCACGGCGGACGTGCCCTCGGACGCATTCCATTCCTTTGCTGCCACTCCGTTAGCAGTCTTGACCATCGTTCACCACCCTTCTAGCCGTGCCGTATCCCGCTCAAGCCCCACTCAATTATTTAAGTTGTATGCACAGTTTTTATGGACCCAGGCTGACTAAGATATGCGTCTGGGTTTGGCTCAGTGGGAAAGGTGGCAGCCCTAGGCTGTACACCTTTGCACCCACTGCAACTAGAAAGAAGTGATTCCCTTTCGTCTAGTTTTGTGATCCGTCTGTGTTGCTGCACTGGGAAACAGAGCGAGGATGTAAAGCCAGTGAATCTCTTCCCCAGGGTGAAAGATAAACACTGTCACGTAATAATAGTGGTCTTTGGAACTGGCATGGCGATCAGAAGTATTGTGGAGGCAGCTCGTAGTGGCGGAACGTGGCGGTGTGCAGGGACTGCGATAGGAGCCCGCGTGTCTGACAGCCCAGTGACTCCTCCAAACCGCTCCGCGAACGACTGACACAGCCCCTGACGAGCTCAGTTCCAGGGTCTCCCCCCCCCCCCTTCCAGTCCTCCCGTTCCCGACCACCACTCACTCCCCACACCCGCACGTCCCAGGACACGGACGAGGACTACCAGGCCGCTCTCCACATGCTATCTGTCATCACGAGAAGACGCATTAGCTAATAGGGAGACATTAAGCAGGGAAAGACTGCATCAATCACTTACCCTTATGAAGACAATAATTAGGGCAAAAGGGCAGTAGCAAATTATACATCTCTGCTCGTGTGATGGCATTGCGTGTAATGCGTGTGGGGCTGCAGGGACGCGATGCCACTGCACACACTCGCAGCAACGCAGCACTGCCATGTGTAGGGGCCCTGTCGAACAGAGTGGGCTCCTGCATGCACACATTTGGAGTATCAGCAGCATCGGTTCTAGCAAGCTTGACGACTGATGAGACGAATGTTGAAACCGGTTCAGAATGTTCTCAGGTTGAACCAGGACCGCTGAAATGATGCATTCCAGAAGGCCGCGTGGCTGGCTGATGGAATGTATATAAATATATATTTTAAAAAGTGTTTGTATTTACACGAAGGTGTGTTGTCCGCTTTGTAATTTTGTAGGAATAGTTCGGTGCCAATCCTTTTGAGAACGACGGCAGAGTCGCCGTAAGTTGCACTGTGGTAGTCTTTAACATTTCTTCTCGCAAATCAGAGTTCAACAAACGTTCTGGGAACTGTGTATACAGTGCTTACTTACGTTGGATGCCATCCGATATGCAAATCCCAGTACGTGGCTTCATTACAACAATGTTGTGTTCAACTAGGGATGTCACAGGTGACAACTATAGTTGAGAACTCATTTTTTTACCCGTTAGTCCGGGAAATGGCATCTGGGTTCGGGTGGCAGGGATTGCTTTGCACGAAGAGCTGGTACAGGAATTGTGTTGAACTTTACCACATTTTACTGCACAGTTTTGATCACAGACCTGGCCTGATTGAGAGACGTTAGTGTAGGTCTGGGGAAAGGTGGCAGCCCTCCCCCTCTACCACGCGACCGCATAAACAATCTGGAGAGAGGCGCGTGGGGTGCCATTCTATGAATGGATCTTCCGTTCGAGCCGTGATATTATTTCACATTTTTGCCGCAGTGGAATTTGAAACACACGCTGTCAAATGTGTCAGACTGCCCTATTTGTGATTGCGTTTGACCCTTCACGTCCACAACGCAGCTACCCAGACGTCTGTTGGAGAGAATTCGCTTCATAGGTCCGTTCTGTGGCTACTATTCCCAAGCCATCAATCCTGGGAGCCTCGCCTTCCGCGCGGTGGCGAGCCACTTGCTCTGACGCTCTCGCCGCTGTCCATCATTTCCCCAGAGGTGTGATCTCATCATCATCATTGTTGTTGTTATCTACCAGCGCGGTGTTCCTGCTTTAGTCATGTTGGCATGGCTATCCCAACAACAATAATAATGCTATTTATTTACCCAAGAAATCCTCAGTGAGTCTCAACCATTTGTACGAGGATGGTCCTGCATTGGGCTGTTTGGACAATTCCGTTATTGAGTGTTTTATGCGTAGGTGGTGGCTTTGGCCACGATGACATCTTGATATTGATGTACGAGAAGAAACCGCAGTACCCAGAGAAAACACGTGCATGCAAGGGGAAAACACTATTCATAATAAAGGCTTTTTGGTTAGATCGCGTAAGTATAAATGTGTCGTAACTCTTTACCACCTGGCACAACACTTTAATATATCCAAAGATAGGGCGATGTGCCCACTTGGTATATTTTAACCATGTCCTATCTACCTGTGACAGCCCAGTGAATTTTGGCGTTTCACAAATCTGTGACTCACCTCCCCCTGTGACTCACATCCCCCTGTGACCCACCAACCCTTGTGACCCACCAACCCTTGTGATCCACCTTCCACTGTGACCCACCAACCCTTTTAACCCACCCTTTGCTAACACGTTCAACAGCAGCGTGTAACGAGGTCTCGTGGAGTATCAATTCCTCTCCTTCTGTGGGCAATTTCAAATTAAAGTGAATCCTAAGTCACCACTTATTGGCCTCACGCCCAAGCGTTTGGATCTAGCATAGCAGCAGCACCGCGGGACACCTTGTGAGTGATGATGGATTTCTCATCGTTACATTCTACGCTTTGTCCTGGGAGGGCCCTCCATCGTTCGTCACCAAGGCCCCAACGCTCTGCCAATGGGTTATCTTTAATTGTGCTTCACAGTTTTTAGCTCACGAGATGTTCCGTTCTGAAGGGATTTTCATTACTTTTTGTTAACAAATATGTTTTGGTACGTTACTTGTTTTTCATTATCATTCCACTCGCTTATTCCTCGCGTCTCACGGGGGCGATAGTTGCTAATGTGTTTCGCAATTAACATTTTTTTTCTAAATATGAACCGTGACCCGCACGACATCGCGGGTTTTTCAACGTCCACTGACTCAGTGGACGAGTGTGCGAACCGCAGCATTAAGTAGGGCAGCCTGCCGGGTCTGAACCATGAACATCTGCAACAAAGCAGCGACTGCGCTTCCACTGGGCCACAGCACCGTCGATCTGACCTCTCTCTCTCTCGTCCGTGTGTGGCTCTCTCCTGCTGCTGCCGTGGCCAGGGTTTTACTTACATTCTCGAGCGCTGAGAAGTGGCATCATTTCTGCCCTGCTGTTCAATGACTGTGGTACTTATTTTCACTCCCCGACGAAAAGCGAAAGCTATTGTTAGGCATTGCAGTTGCATTGTGTTCACGATGTCTTTTTGCCCAAATCTTGCTTGAGAAAAGTACCGCTGCAATTGGCTCTCGTGTTTACAGCGATTGGCTTGAGCCGTGCGCACACTAACTCACCTCCACACCACCCTGCCTGCAGAGGCGATGCACAAATGCCCAGTTCCGGACTGCCATGTCATGAATGAGTAACCTATGGTTGGCAGGGGCCGCAGCTGCAAGGGCTGCAGACGTAAAGCCGTCAGGGTGATTGATGATCCAGCACTCACGGATTCACTCCGGCCACTCGCTCTCGGGCGGTCAGTTGTAAACTTGTAACTCTTCTCTCGCTACTCCTATGGTTACTATTCCTGTAAAACTCAACTTGTTGACTACTGCACCCATTTTGAGGAATCGATACACAAGACAGTTTCATATCACCCACTTTGTTCAAGCACCACACTGCAGGTCACAATTACTCAATCACTCACTCATCCATCTATTCACTCACCCACCAACTCACCAAATTGTAGTTCACAACGCTTCTCATTCTGCGTATTTCCTCGCACTTCCCCACTTTTGGAAAACCCTATCAGCATCATTAGACCTCCTTTGCCAGTACCAAAACATAAGAATAGGGTTTTTCCCCTTTTTTATGGCAATAAAACTGAAACCTTATTACGAGGATTCATGTCTGCATTAACCACAATACTTGCAGTCAAAATGGAAACAAAAAACATTATATGATAATATATGCATTGTCCTTGAAACTAATTGGTCCACACCAAGGGACGGCTTTCTTAAAGAACGGCTTTGATTTCTTAAAGAAAGCCGTCCCTTGGTGTGGGCCAATCAGTTTCAAGGACAATGCATATATTATCATAGTATGTTTTTTGTTTCCATTTTGACTGCAAGTATTGTGGTTAATGCAGACATGAATCCTTCTAATAAGGTTTCAGTTTTGTTGCCAGAAAAAAAGGGGAAAAACCCCTATTATTATGATTAAATCCCTATCAGCTTTTGTTTTCCCAAAGTCCTTCTAAAAACCTTTCTCAATAAACATTTTCACTTGTATCCATTAGACACTTTGATCTTCTCCCCATAGTCTCTCTTTTATTTGGCTTTTGGAACCCGACGTACGTCCAGGACCGGAAGAGCGCTGACAAACAGTGGAACGACGCGGGCGTCCAGAATAAACATCTCATTTGAGACCCATACTTCCTGTATTTGACGTTCCTCCTCGAAGGCACTGGCGGTACCATCAACCGCACCAGAACACCAACAAGTCGATGCACACATCTTCATGAATGGAAAATGAAAGACAAGCCACAGTAGTGCGATTGTGACCTTGCAACACAAATGATGGACCATATCGCAAACCAGTGGAGTCTGCGCTGAAGCCCTCTCGTTGTGGCCAGCAGCAGACATCAGCATTGGCATGTAGCTCCTGAACACATCACCACGCACACAAATAGAATATAATTGAACAAATGCGTGAACTTTTCACGAACAACTTTCTGATCGTGCTGTTTGCTGCTGACTGCTTGGCGCTTCAGTCCTGTGCTCAGCAAGGGTTCGTGTTTGTGTTTTTTTCTCTGTGGACACGCTTCGTATCGAGCGATGGCTTGTACAGTGCTCCCGGTGGCTGGGCCCCAGTGTCGAGTCTTTACGCATCCAGTCTTTACGCATCCATTCTTTACGTATCCAGTCTTTACGTATCCAGTCTTTACACATCCAGTCTTTACACATCCAGTCTTTACGTATCGAGTCTTTACGCATCCAGTCTTTAGACATCCAGTCTTTACGCATCCAGTCTTTACGTATCCAGTCTTTACACATCCAGTCTTTACGCATCCAGTCTTTACACATCCAGTCTTTAGACATCCAGTCTTTACGTATCCAGTCTTTACACATCCAGTCTCTACGTATCCAGTCTTTACACATCCAGTCTTTACGCATCCAGTCTTTACGCATCCAGTCTTTACACATCGAGTCTTTACGTATCCAGTCTTTACGCACCGAGTCTTTACGTATCGAGCTGTCAGGGTGCAACCATTACACCGGGGCACTTTCGTTTGTTTCCATTGTCTAAGACAGGTGACCCCTTTTTAGAAAACATTTAATTCAGAATTAAATTCCCACTACAGTAGCAGCTGCTACAGTTTCCATAATTTCTTGCCAAATGCGGGCAACAGGAATTAATCTGTGTCCTAATTACAGCCTAGGCAGCGGATGAAAAATTGCCTGGCCTTTCATAAATCAGCAGAGACGGAGGCTCGCGCCGCAGGATTGGTCCGGCTAGAGGCGGGCGTTTAACTCGCTCTTAGCCACACGCGACGTTTGCAGAACGTTACAGGAGGTCTTGGGTGGTGTTGTGAGGCTGCTGCCGGGAGTCTCATGGTGGTGCCCTTGGGGGCCGGTAGCGCAGTCGCCGTTTAGATTTGCGATGTACACCTGCGAGCAAACGACGAGAAGTTGTACACACCTGTACACACCTGTACACACCTGTATAGGGGAGTACGTGGAGCTCGCACGGTGCAGGTGCAGCGCTCCGTGCTGGCAGCCGTGGTTGGGTCCGAGCAACTCACCGGGACATCTCCCTGCTGTTGCTAGTGAAGAGTTCTGTTTATTATATTTCATCTTTAAAATCTCTTTCATGTGGAGCATCTCGCTTACACGAA
This sequence comes from Petromyzon marinus, assembly GCF_048934315.1. Taxonomy (NCBI): domain Eukaryota; kingdom Metazoa; phylum Chordata; class Hyperoartia; order Petromyzontiformes; family Petromyzontidae; genus Petromyzon; species Petromyzon marinus. Next base: position 17,487,226 of record NC_133705.1, read on the forward strand.
TGTCCAGGGTCTCGATTGATGCACACATAACAAACATCTATAACTTAAACAGTTTGCATTTATACAATGAAAATCTTATAAAAATGAATTATGTAAATATGTTCACATACATAATTCGATGGAGCACACCGCCGGTTCGTGTAGAATGATGTACTCGAGCTGCTGTAAGAGTTGTGCGAGTTAGTTTTCATTAAAGAGGGAAATTAAAATAAGTTGAGACTGTCAGTACCGTTGAGTGTCTGGGAGATTGGTTCGTGTTGAAGCAGCTCTGTGTCTGACTGAGAGAGTCTATTTGGGGTAGTCACACACTTTGTAGCACCGTGAAGTTTAAGTGCCGGGATCGTACAGTAGAGATTGAGAGAGAATGCGTTTGGTACTTCATTAGGGTGGCAGCCTTGGTTTTCTTAGTCTTGGGGGTTCAGATTCGCATTTCTGACGAGTTTTAAACCGTGCTCATCGTTACTGCTTCCCATAAACCTTTGGTGATGCTACGTTGGCAGTGGCGAACAAACACAAATAACACAAACACTCACATTCGTCAATAACAACAAAGTAGCCTTACAAAGAGAAATAAACAAGAGGCAACGTTTCGGGCAATGGCCTTCTTCATAGCACAACTTGTGGAAGCAGCTGGGTGTCTGAACGAATGTTCCAAATCAACATCTCGCAAATACGAGAATAAAGCTTCACGCAGAAAGTGATGAATGGCACATTTCCACGAGATGGATTTCATGATCCAGTTTTTTTTAACGTGAGATAATAAAAAAACTGCATTGAGATAGTTAACCTGGAATATCCCTTGAGACGGAATATCACGTTTGCAATACTTGTAAATGTCCAAAAATTGAGGCCAGTTTTGAAATGTATCGTGGCCAGTTGCCTCTTGTGTGAGAAATTATTAGGCGAACAGGAGACTTAAACGCTGACACGAGAGGGTATTTAAAGCGCCGCTCAAACCTTCACACCGCCAGTGCGGCCTTGACGTTCTACTCCGCTGCCCATGACACCAGGCTCACGTCTCTGCCGAGGGTTTTATTGCCACGGCCGCTCCCACAAGCGGCCGCGACTCTCAGGGGGACGGCACCGACAGTGACACAAGACAGCACCGGTGCACCGCGATTTGTAATTTCCCTGCTTATGAACACTCGGCAGACGAGGGGTAAGGAATGCACATCCGTGATAAACCAACACGGACTCGCAGGTCACGAGGGCAGGGCTGCAGGGATTGCAAGGCCACAGCGAGATTCTTCGGCGCGATGGCGACAGGAGGCTCTGGATGCTGCGGTGATATGTTGGGGGAATGTAATTTAGACTCTCCTCTGAAATGAGACTGCCTTTCACAAGTGCTCCGCGCCGAGACTGAACGCCCCCCCCCCCTCCATCCCCTCCGCCCCCTGAATGTGAGAGCGGAGAGATGCCACCGGCCTCAGTGACGCGATGCGCGCAGCGGGTGTGGAGAGGTCCGGCAGAGCTCCTCCATGCACTCTGTGAGAACCGCTTCGATTGACCTTGACGCTGTTGACCCTGGGTCATTACAGAGCGGTCACTTTCTACTCTAAGATGTGTGCTGTCGCTCAAACATGGCCGCCTTTGTGTTTGTATGCGTGTCTTTGTTTTTTTTATAACACGTCAGCTTTCGCAACCAATATCCATAATATAGGTTTTTTTTGGGTTATATCGCGTCAATATAAATGTTGTGGATTTTTTCTGCAATACACCGGTGTGCTGTACTAGTGACGAACTGGAATGTTCTGTTTACGTGACAACTCTTACTAGTTGGCTGTGTCGGGTGGTGGCGGGTTTAACGACACATATTTACGCGATATAACCCAAAAAAACGATATTACGGATGTCTTTGTCTTGTTTGCGTCCTATATTATTTAACATCCTTGTTCACTACCTGTTCGAAAATCTATCCAGGGGAGGTGGCTAAGCCGGACGGAACATGCGATTAGCACGGTTGGCTACGTACGGTGCGAAAGAAGTTTAACATGCATACGACGGGGGCCTTAAGAGTCGGAGGTGGGGCCCTGCTGAGGCCAATGTGGGCCCCGAGCAAGGAGCCGCCACCGTGGGGCCCACCGCGTCTCCTTCCTCTGCTCTGATCAGGAGGGGTGCCGAGAGAGGAACCCTAAATGAGTGACCTCCAAATAAAAACGTCCCAGTTAAGCGTACAGAGGAGTGTTTAAATATATGTACTATCCTCTTGATTTAAGGGATTGAAACGTATAATTAAATAACTGCAGAAGAGCGCAACAATTAAATGTGGCGACAGGCCAGCAGGTTGTGTTTTTATCGCGTCAATAAGAGGTCTGAAAGTAAAAGAGCAATTATATCCACACTTTAGGAAATTACAACTTTTATTTTAACCTCATTTTGGCGACTGCACTTGTGCACAATCACGCTGGAATTGTGGTACGTAGGCATCGACATTAAAAGCGTGATAAATGCCACTCATTAATGTGTTAGAACTCAATGTTAATGTTCGGTTAATGTAGCATCTCCGCTTGATGCAGTGTCAGTAATTATGCACTGCTGGTAAGGATGGCCCTTTCAGCCAGAAGCACTTTGGATGAAAATGGGAACTATTATAGGAAAATCACTGGTGGCAGAGTGCTGCTGCTTCTACAATACTGCCGCTCTTTAATTGCAATAGGTGTGAGAGTTTGAGAAGAGGAGTGACTGTGTAGTATTGTAGCGAAGTGATATGACCTGCGGGCATACGACCATAAACACGAGAAGGATTCATTGAAGCGGCGACGTGGCTCTCAGGGCTGGCGTTCTGTCTGTGCCTCTGAGAGAAGAAGCTCAATTGGAGCAGAGCTGGAGGCAGAGAATTGTTTTGCGAGACAATAAAGAAACGTGAATGCACGCGCACAAATCAATGCGCGCGAAACTGCCACGCGCTCGGCCCTCTGTGTAGGTCACCGTTGAAGTGCATTAAGCCATTTACATCAATTAGAGGCAATTAAGCCGGATACGCGCCATACGGCGAGCAGAATCAACATCTAATCAGAGATTAACAATGAAATTTATATTGGTAATTGCATTACATGTTTAAAAATGTTAATTCTGTACATATTTAAAACCAATACTAATATAACGTGAACAACTTGAATATTGATGCGCAGCGCCAGTGTTAGCGCTGAACTGGGACGTCACGAACCACAACAACGTCACCCCTCTCCCTCTCGCCCCACGCTCTCTCCTCACCCCACGCTCTCTCCCTCTCACCCCACGCTCTCTCCCTCTCACCCCACGCTCTCTCCCTCTCACCCCACGCTCTCTCCCTCTCACCCCACGCTCTCTCCCTCTCACCCCACGCTCTCTCCCTCTCACCCCACGCTCTCTCCCTCTCACCCCACGCTCTCTCCCTCTCACCCCACGCTCTCTCCCTCTCACCCCACGCTCTCTCCCTCTCACCCCACGCTCTCTCCCTCTCGCCCCACGCTCTCTCCCTCTCACCCCACGCTCTCTCCCTCTCTCACCCCACGCGCTCTCCCTCTCACCCCACGCTCTCTCCCTCTCAACCCACGCCCTCTCCCTCTCTCCCTCTCACCCCACGCGCTCTCCATCTCACCCCACGCTCTCTCCCTCTCGCCCCACGCTCTCTCCCTCTCACCCCACGCTCTCTCCCTCTCTCCCTCTCACCCCACGCTCTCTCCCTCTCACCCCACGCTCTCGCCCCACGCTCTCTCCCTCTCTCCCTCTCACCCCACGCTCTCTCCCTCTCTCCCTCTCACCCCACGCGCTCTCCCTCTCACCCCACGCTCTCTCCCTCTCACCCCACGCTCTCTCCCTCTCGCCCCACGCTCTCTCCCCCTCGCCCCACGCTCTCTCCCTCTCGCCCCACGCTCTCTCCCTCTCGCCCCACGCTCTCTCCCTCTCGCCCCACGCTCTCTCCCTCTCGACCCACGCTCTCTCCCTCTCGCCCCACGCTCTCTCCCTCTCGCCCCACGCTCTCTCCCCCTCGCCCCACGCTCTCTCCCTCTCGCCCCACGCTCTCTCGCCCCACGCTCTCTCGCCCCACGCTCTCTCTCCCCACGCTCTCTCCTCGCCCTCTCCCCACCTCCTCTCCTCAGCCACTGCGTTGTCTTCTTAAAGCCACACACTTAGCTCAATATGTTTCTGCTGATAGGCGCCTTGAGACATTAGTTGAAGGCGCCTTAGAAATAAATGTAAATTATTATTTCACCAACATTATTTTAATGACTTAAAACTAATTCCCACTTAAATGAGCATTGAGGCGGTACTCATCTGGTGCCTCATCTGCTGCAAGTGATGGAAATTCTTCATTACTATGGCAGGGTGAGTCTACCCATAGAACAATTACATAGTATTACCTAATTTATCAACCCCAGAGGGCTGATGAGTGGAGGGACCCCCAACCAGGATTTGAGCTCACAGCCTTGTGATTGCGAGCCGCTCGCTCTGCAATTGAGACAACGCTGGCTAGAAGCAACACGAGTTTGGATTGTCTCAACTGCATATATATTTTTCGATTTAAAGTTTTCGTGACTGCAGGGATTCATATTCCCCTGAAGTACATATATTATTTTATTATTTCATTTCTACGTGACTTTACCGAAAGAACCAAGAACATGCATATATATCAACAACAATTCATCCTGGTAGAAATCTCTCATCACAAAATCCCATGCACGTGCTCATTGCGGTCATAAAGTTTCCTTTAGAATGGGAAAACAGCTGTGACCATCATATGCCAGCATATATATTGTATTTATTAATATTTTTCACCTGGATAATCCCTTGGTATGGAACGTCCCATTTACGCAGGTGTCTATCCCACACACAAAGCACACAGTAACGGGTCTGGCGCTGCTTTTGTCGCACTGCCGACTCGCGATTCCCCTGCAGCGCGTTTCTTTCGTCGTTAATGACATCATCTGGGTGTCTAGTTATCACCTTTTCTATTTTTTGTAACGGTACACACAGCACATTAACATTCCACCGACAGCTTCAGCAACTTCCGCATGTTATTCTGCCACAAGATGCATTCATAATGTGCGCTGCCGAGACCATAAACACACTTTCTGTGCCGTAGGGGTTCAGCTTTAAATAAACCAAGCGGTAGGAACGGTGACATTCCCCTGAAGTAAATGAGGCATTGTGGAACCTTGATTTTATTTTCCGTGCCATAGCCTTTTTTAACTTTGAACAATTACCACGACTGCTTTACATAGCACACCGTCTAACACAGGTGGAATGCTGTTGCTATATTTGGGCTGGAAGACCCAGTTCCTATCTCACGGCACTTGGTAGAATTCAACGTAAAGCAGTCTGAGTGAGTGAGGATTCAGCACTCACTCATTCACTGCAGTCACTCGCTCACTCTCTCACCCCCTTATCACTCTCATAATGCTACTACCATGGTCACTGTTCCCTGAACTATACTCGTTTCTTCCTCCACCTGTGCTGACGAGCCGGTCTACAAGACACTGCAGGTCACAACAACTCACTCACCCACTTATACACTCACTCATTCACTCACCCACTCACTCATCCATCCTCCAACTCACTCACTCATCCACTCATCCACTCACTCACCCACTCATCCACGCACTCGCTCATCCATCCTCCAACTCACCCACTCACCCACTCATCCACCCCACAACTCACACACTCATCCACTCACCCGCTCATTCATCCCCAACTTACACACTCATCCACTCACCCACTCATCTACCCCACAACTCACACACTCATCCACTCACCCGCTCATCCATCCCCAACTTACACACTCATTCACTCACCCGCTCATCCATCCCCAACTTAAACACTCATCCACTCACCCACTCATCCATCCCACAACTCACACACTAATTCACTCACTCCTCAGACTGCAGGTCACAGCACTTATTTCTCCTTCCCTGGCACTGCTCCACTTTGATATACCCTGCCTTCTTTTTTCAAAGCTTTCATAAAAACTTTGCTCAATCAAGACTTGTGTTGAATCTGTTCTATGACAACCATGATAGTACTGTCTGTTGCTGGCCACTTCACTTGTTGGGCCTTTGGCTCTGTGCTCAGCACATGGGTTCGAATAAACCGAACAAGTGCTGCTCGTGCACAAGCAGAGTCATTCATCTATCAGCGTCGCATCCCCACCGCTGAGCACAGATGGTGCCGTGTTGTCTGTAGGGGCTTCGTTTTGTTTTCGTTAATAATGTTTTACGTCTGTTGTTCTTTATGTTTTCTAAAGCTTGACGGCTTCATTTATTCAGCTTGGGCAGGCACTTCTAAAAGCGGAAAATAACTAATGACGAGGACAGCGCCAGGATTTTCAGGTGCGGGGATGCTGATAACCATCTGGATTGTGTCTCCTCTGGGATGGGAGGACTAGCCAAGCACAGCGAGGCTGGGCGTGCAGGTGGATGGCACGGTCCCAGGGTGTTCGTTTGCATTGACATCGAGGTTTGAAACCCGACAACTGGGCTGCCACGATAGTGGCAACGTGAGACCCAGGGTTGGGAATTGGCATCTGTGTTCATGTGGCAGGAATTGATATGAATCGAGATCTGCTGGTATTCTGTTGAACTTTATTACAGTGCGCTGCACAGTGTTAATAGACCCAGGCTAAGTGACTTATGGAGCTCATTGATCGGATGAGGCAGCGCGGATGCTTCCTCTGGTTCAGCAGAGAACGGGCAGTCGGCACGCGTCACGGCGTGTGCGGCGTGAGACACCACGCGTGTGACGCGCCACACGTGTGTTTACACGCGTGTGACGGTACAGTGGCAGTGCGGCTGCAAAGAGCTCCGTCCTATTGCTGAGCGCCGCGCATCGCAGTGCACGCTGTGACTGTGGGCACAGTCACGGCATAGCCGGCAACACTCGACAACACTTGCCGACGCACGTGTCCTGTTGCGTGTGTGATGTGCGATGTGTGTGTGTGCAGCGTGTGTCGTGAGTGACGTGTACATCTGTGAAATGTATGTACGATGTGTCACGCAGTCATGGGGTGCCAGTGTTGTGTGTGCAATGAGTGGAGCGGTGTCGCAACGGTGAGTGCGCTGCACTATGAACCCGGTTCAATTCCCACCCGCGATCAATATCAGTAGCGATTATCTGAACCAGTCCTGGGCCTCTCCTATGGTGACTCAGCCCTAAACGAGTACCTGGTGCAGTGTGTAAACATACGAACTGCACCAAGTACTTATTTTAGTAGACATGCGCACTGGGAGACAAATGTGGCTGGGGGTGATGCTCGCTAGCAGCATTTGCCCCAACGCGCCGTGTAGCCTACACGGGGGATCTCTGCATTTGTAATGAGGCAATGAGCGTAGCCGAGCGGGAGAGAATGCTGGCAGGTTTCTCATTCACACCACGGACAAACCATGGGGGGCGACGTTGATCTGTCATTTGTTTTATTTGGGGTTCACGCCTGATTTGCGCAGAGAGAGAGAGAGCATCATTACATTGACCTACCAAATTACGCAGAATTTTTGCTTTTATTCATAAAGGCTTCTCTCCTGCGGCATACCCAGAACGGGATGTCGACTCAATAGGCACTGTAATTCAGCAAAAATGATTAACATGCTTCTGCTGGAAAGTATTAATAGCAAAATAAGTAATCAGACGATGACGCCTCCTCGTCCCTACACATGAAGATGCACGCGGCCTTGTGGGGAAGTACAGGATGATTTCAGCAGCATTGATCCAACACAACATCAACTCTGGACCAGCTTTGACATTCAGTGTCTCATCAGGCAATGCGGGCTCGCTTGAACCAATGCCGGTAAGCTGCCAGATGTTTTAGAGGCACGGAGCGTCTCTCTTTATTTGATATATATGGGTCCACGAATGAATATATTCATAGATAGTTTTATAAAACGAATTCAGCAGTTCTCACGAACTCCACTGGGACCGGTAACGCTGCCCCGTGGTTGCTGGTGTTGGAACGGTGCCCGGCATGTGCAGCTGAAATTAATCCAAACTCCACCCAGCCAGGAGTCGTTATCACGGCATTACCTCTCTCACCTTCTCCCAGAGAGAGAGAGGAAGAGAAATTAGGCGACCGCCTTGTTCTCAGATCTCCCTGTTGCTGTGCTCCCAGGTACGAGGGATCACAGCTCGCACGCGTGGCACGCGTCGCTCCTCGTGCGTCATCCGAAACAACCCCCGCGGGCGATTTCCCGTCGCACATTTGCAAAGTCGGCACGGGAAGACACGGCGCGTGTTTATTTAAGCGCGCATTGCAGACATCTGCGCTGATTTCCCAAGATATATCAGCTGGGATTCAGGTAAATATCACAATTTGAATCATCCCCAGACACTGCGTAAGCTCTTCCGTGGGGTAATCTTAACCTTAGGACCTGTGCGCCTTTTTGCAATCTCAAATGCCTCTGCTGTATTGGCACAAGTCTCTACTGCGATGCATTGCGCCGTGGTATTTCGCTTAATTTTTACAAATCGGCTGAGGAAAATAAAAAAAACCCCGCAAACGTTCACGGAATGTGGCAGCAGCTCCGTGGCCTCACTTGAATAAGCGGGGCAGGGAAGCACAGCGGTACCACTCTTGCCTCACAGCAACAAGCACCCGGGTTCAATTGCCGACTCGAACGCTTTTCTGCGTGAAGGTTGTACGTTCTTTCGGTAAAGTCACGTAGGTAAAAATAAAATGAAGTTAATCAAATCGCGACCTTTCGGAGGCAACACAAGCTTCCGTCATCAGGTGTAACCAGCGCAGCAACACTCCAAGCACCCGTACAGAAATTTTGCTGTGCTCGTTACACCTGCTGACGGAAGCTAGTGTTGCCTCCGAAAGGTCGTGATTTGATGAACTTCATTTGATTTTTACCTACGTGACTTTACCGAAAGAACCAAAGAGTATGGATCATTGCAGTCAGGAAAACTTCAAATCTATAATTTGTACGTTTTCTCACTCTCTCCCTGTTCTGCCTTGGGCTCTCCACTTTACTGCCATAGCTAAACATGCAAAACGCCCTTGGCGTTGGACAAACATCTCAAAATGGACCCTCCTGAAAAACAGTCTTTGGACTGACCTTCCTGTTTTAACAATTAATAAATTATATTGAAAAATAGATGTCAGTTGGCATCTGAGTATTTGCATGATAAATGTCATCGACATACATACATTGACGAGCAAGGTATATTCTTGGTTCTTTCGGTAAAGTCACGTAGATCTAATTTTTTTAAATTAAAGTACAGTGAGGGAAAAAGTATTTGATCCCCTGCTGATTTTGTACGTTTGCCCATTGACAAATAAATGATCAGTCTATAATTTTAATGGTAGGTTTATTTGAACAGTGAGAGACAGAATAACAACAAAACAAATCCAGAAAATCGCATGTCAAAAATTGTTATAAATTGATTTGCATTTTAATGAGGGAAATAAGTATTTGACCCCTCTGCAAAACATGACTTAGTACTTGGTGGCAAAACCCTTGTTGGCAATCACAGAGGTCAGACGTTTCTTGTAGTTGGCCACCAGGTTTGCACACATCTCAAGAGGGATTTTGTCGCACTCCTCTTTGCAGATCTTCTCCAAGTCATTAAGGTTTCGAGGCTGACGTTTGGCAACTCGAACCTTCAGCTCCCTCCACAGATTTTCTATGGGATTAAGGTCTGGAGACTGGCTAGGCCACTCCAGGACCTTAATGTGCTTTTTCTTGAGCCACTCCTTTGTTGCCTTGGCCGTGTGTTTTGGGTCATTGTCATGCTGGAATACCCATCCATGATCCATTTTCAATGCCCTGGCTGAGGGAAGGAGGTTCTCACCCAAGATTTGACGGTACATGGCCCCGTCCATCGTTCCTTTGATGCGGTGAAGTTGTCCTGCCCCCTGAGCAGAAAAACACCCCCAAAGCATAATGTTTCCACCTCCATGTTTGACGGTGGGGATGGTGTTCTTGGGGTAAAAGGCAGCATTCCTCCTCCTCCAAACACGGCGAGTTGAGTTGATGCCAAAGAGCTCCATTTTGGTATCATCTGACCACAACACTTTCACCCAGTTGTCCTCTGAATCATTCAGATGTTCATTGGCATACTTCAGACGTGCTTTCTTGAGCAAGGGGACCTTGCGGACGCTGCAGGATTTCAGTCCTTCACGGCGTAGTGTGTTACCAATTGTTTTCTTGGTGACTATGGTCCCAGCTGCCTTGAGATAATTGACAAGATCCTCCCGTGTAGTTCTGGGCTGATTCCTCACCGTTCTCATGATCATTGCAACTCCACGAGGTGAGATCTTGCATGGAGCCCCAGGCCGAGGGAGATTGACAGTTCTTTTGTGTTTCTTCCATTTGCGAATAATCGCACCAACTGTTGTCACCTTCTCACCAAGCTGCTTGGCAATGGTCTTGTAGCCCATTCCAGCCTTGTGTAGGTCTACAAACTTGTCCATGACATCCTTGGAGAGCTCTTTGGTCTTGGCCATGGTGGAGAGTTTGGAATCTGATTGACTGATTGCTTCTGTGGACAGGTGTCTTTTATACAGGTAACAAGCTGAGATTAGGAGCACTCCCTTTAAGAGTGTGCTCCTAATCTCAGCTCGTTACCTATATAAAAGACACCTGGGAGCCAGACATCTTTCTGATTGAGAGGGGGTCAAATACTTATTTCCCTCATTAAAATGCAAATCAATTTATAACATTTTTGACATGCGTTTTTCTGGATTTTGTTGTTGTTATTCTGTCTCTCACTGTTCAAATAAACCTACCATTAAAATATAGACTGATCATTTCTTTGTCAGTGGGCAAACGTACAAAATCAGCAGGGGATCAAATACTTTTTTCCCTCACTGTAAGTTGAAAATAATAAAAGCAAAAAACCCTCCATGTTTTGATCGCAACTCAAGCGGTCTTCATCAGGCGGAGAGAAAATAGGGGGCAAGCCTCCAAATGCAACTGCTTCTATAAGGGCTTCCAAAGTGAGTGGGCGGGGGACGAGAGCTGGGAGGAGGAGGAGAGATGCGCGGCGTGAGTCAGCCAGTGCCAATATAGGAGTAGACAATGGGGAGAGAGGGGGGGGGGGTAGAGATAGGGGGAGAGAGAGGGGGGTTAGAGATAGGGGGTGAGAGGGGGGGGGCTAGAGATAGGGGGGGGAGGGGGGGCTAGAGATGGGGGGGGGGCATTGCACCTCGCTACACACATCCACACTGCTGACAGTAGAGGTTGACAAGAAAACACAAATCAAGTCACGACCCAAAGTGGTTGATGACATCTTTACAATGATTGCTGAGTTTTAAACCGTCATATCGGTTGAAATTGTCTGTGTCTATATATATGTGGATGGCTTCATGAACGAATCTTTGTTGATAGCCAGTCGGCTTGTAAAGTACCATCATCTTAGAGAAATCAATTTCAGGTGAGCCAGCTGCATTAAAGTAATGACCAGCTGCGGTAGAAGTATTGGTCCTGCCGTGTTTCAGATCTGCCTTATGTTCACGAACACGGTCCGAGACATGCCGTTTAGTTTCCCCAATGTAACTACTGCCGCAGATACAGCTTAGTTTGTAGACACCGGGATATTGCATGTCAGGAATCTTGTCCTTCACCAGATGGGATCAGATCACGAATTTTATCTACTGTGTTAAATCAGACTTGGGATCTTGTGTTTGTTCAAGATTTTGGAAATCCCTGCTATGTAAGGCAAGGTGATGGTTTTGATTGGATCTTCAGATGGCTCCTTCCTCACAGTTGGGGTGATGGCTTTGCGGATTGTGTAGTCAGAATATCCATTCGCCTTGAGAGCTTGGTGTACGTGTTGAGTTCACTGGTCAGGTGTTCATGGTCGGAGATACAGTGAACTCTATGGTGTAGCGTTTTGATGAGGGAATTTTTCTGGGATGGATGATGGTGGGAATCAGGTTTTAGGTAGGCGTAAGAATGGGTTACTTTCCTGTAGACAGAGTGGCTCAATGAGCCATCTGGTCTATTTTTTATTAGGACATCCAAGACAGGTAGCATGCCATCCTTTTCTACCTCCATGGTGAATTTGATGGCTGGGTGAATGGAATTGATGTGGTTGAGGAATTGTTTCAGAGCCGGTCGGCCATGTGGCCAGATGACAAACGTGTCATCTACGTACCTCTTCTACAAGGATGGGCGTAGAGTGGATGCCTGGATGGCGTCTGTCTCATGTCACCATGAAAATGTTGGCCACAACCGGAGATAAGGGAGAGCCCATTGGGGTGCTTTCAGTTTGTTTGTAGAATGTTCCATTCCAGGTGAAGTATGTATTGGTGAGGCAGTGTCTCACCAGGGCTGGTACATCAGCATTCAGTCCTTGTTGGACCAAATCTTCAATTATTGCAATGGTGTCGGGTACAGGAACTTTGAACAAAGAAACTGCATCGAAACTGACGGGAAATTCACCTGGGGACAGTGAGATGTCTTTAATTGACGATACCAGGTGAGCTGAATTAAGACCAGGAGAGGTGGTCTTACCAGTGAATGGTTGCAAGGTCTCAGACAGATATCAGTCCAGTTTGTAGGTGGGTGAGCCAACTCTGGAGCTTGTCGACTCCTACATTGTCACTGGCTGACTTACGCCGTGCATCTCTCCTCCTCCCAGCTCCCCCATTGTCTACTTCTACATTGGCATTGGCTGACTGGCTGCCCCGCCCATGCTGTTTGCGCCGCTAAGCCCTCCTCCTCCTAGCTCTCGTCCCCCGCCCACTCACTTTGAAAACCCTTATATGCTGTAAGCAGTTGCATTTGGAGGCTTACCCCCTATTTTATCTCCGCTTGTGTTGCGATTGAAACGTTGAGGGTTTTTTGGTTTTATTATTTATATTTTTAATTTGATTATTTGTATTTCATTTTTATTTTCTATCTACGTGACTTTACCGAAAGAACCAAGAATATGAATTCCTGCAGTCACGAAAGTTTTTAGTCAAAATTTAACAAGCAAAGTCTTTATGAAGCTGCGTAGTTGTGATGTGACCCGGTTTCAGGGTTTTGTGGTGTCTAAGTGGTACTGTTGGGGTATCGTTTTACACATTTCTATTCAGTTACACATATTACTTGGTAAAAAATGTTTAACTACTATACTTGGTTGAACCCAGTATTATTAATTTAAATCAACAATTGTGTGTTTGTGAGCGATGTATCTCGGTTTCCCTCCCGCGTGTGAATGCGAGGGATGGGGGTGACTGCGTTCGTGGCCCCATATCGAGGCAATTTTTGGTCAAACTCTTCGGGCCCTCGTCAGGATCACAGCCCCCGCACGAATAGACACGCGCGCAACTCTGGAGCTTCCACATTTACATTTGGACCCATGTGTATCATTGCAGAAATTGGTAGTGAAATATTTTTCTTAAGACAGCCTTCAGTAGCATTGATTTTAAGACATCAGCGGAGCTTCCACGTCCATCAGGCAGCCGAGCTAATGACAAGTCTGGCTGCCTGCCTCCCCTGGGCCCCCAGATGCTGCCGTTACCTCGCACGCCAGCGCTTCATTGCTGATAAAGCATCCGTTCGAGCTGAGGGACTGTTTAAAATCTCTGCTGGGAGCTAACGTGTTAAAGTGGGGTTATTATTTAATTGTGAAGTAGCGGTAAAGGATTTCACCGTGGGTTAGGCGTGCACAGTGGAGCAGTGGGAGCAGCACCACAGGGCTCATCGTGCTCTGCAGACCTCGGCATGCACTTCATCTTCACTTGTCCCTGCTCTCATCGCAGTTTGGTTGTCTCTGATCTGAGGTTTATATTTTTGTCTATTAAAATACATCACCTGGACAATCTCTTGAGATGGAGCAGCTCGTTTTCAAGGGTGTCCAGGGTTACAATTGATGCATACAGAGCAAACACGTGATGACACCTATACACACATTTTAAATCCATACTCTTAATCGAATGCGTGCAGTAGCCCGGGCCTAACTGCTGTGACGTGTTTGCTGGGGGTGTAATCCGTACCCAGTGTCCATTCTCCCTTGTGAAGGAGTATTTTAAACAACAGACGAAACTGTTTCCTGCATCTCACAGGGAAGATTTATTTTCAAATTACACGCCGTGAGGAATGTTCAAATGTACTCAATGTGGGCCGGTTGACGGATTTACGCTCGCGAGAGACAGCCGGCTTTCAACACAAACCCGGGTCTCTCTTTTATGCCCGAACCATAAACATTAAGGTCACACCGCTCTGTGATCAGCAGAGTGGAGCAAAGCACATTGTTATTGCCAGGTAACATGCAATAAAGTGACCTCTAACTGCCTGGTGAGTAGATAAGGCCTTTGATGAACAGCAGTGCCCTTGGAATTACTAACATGCTACTGGCCGTATTGATAGCCCTGGAATTGCGCTAACCGTGCATCGGACTCCACTGCCTCAATTACTTCACACCGGTGGCGTCAGACTCGTGAAGAATATACTTATAAATAACATTGTTTTGCAGCCAACTAGGAGCCAGATCTAACAGAGGGTAATTGTCTATAAACATCCGGGCGTTCACGAACATTGTTTCAGGATACCATGACTGCTGAGCTGACACTGAATGTCGAAACCGGTCAAGAGATTGCTCGTATCGAACCAATGCTGCTGACATTATGCACTCCCAGAAGGCCGGGTGGCTGATGAGGTGTGTTTAAAATAGACTTATTTTTTTGTTGTGTGGAGAGACAAATATGTGAATGAGACGTAGTTGTCAGCTGTCTTCTGTGTCTTGATGAAGAATGGACATTTGAGGAATGTCCCGTGGTGAGCTCGCACGGCCTGCGAGTGCGTGCACGCGGCTGCACGCACACTGAGGCTTCCTGGACAGTGGTCACGGCGACCTGATCTTAGTCACGCACACGGAAAAACACTCCAACAACAGACCCCATTGCCACGAAGTGACGGTGGTGGCACCACAGCGCTCGTGCCAGGCTAGGTGCACTTTGAGTCCACGTGAGGTGTTAATGACTCTTGCCAAGAGGTTATGGCACAAACCCAGGAGCTATGGGTTGACTGACTGAGATGAGTGACGCTCCCAACTGTGCCACTCTCTCTGTATCCGCCAGACGCTCCACTCACCCTTTGTGTCCCTCCTCTCCCTCCATTGTTATAGGAGGGCGAGTGACTAACTGAGCAGTAGCCTTAATGTGCACCTAGCCTGTCACTGCCCAGTACAATATATCACGGGCCTCCTCCACAGAGCGTAATCTTGAACTGCTGGTACCAGTCATCGGAAATTCCCATTAGGTCAAAATCCTCCCTGTACGACATCAGACCATCTCTTATCTAGGCCCTGCCCCGCCTGTTGAGGTCCCTCTCTCTGACTCCTCGATCACACAAGCAGCGGTCACAACAAGCAGAGGTCACAACAAGGAGAGGTCACAACAAGGAGAGGTCACAACAAGGAGAGGTCACAACAAGGAGAGGTCACAACAAGGAGAGGTTACACAAGCAGAGGTCACACAAGCATGGCCAGGGTGACGTGGCTTGGAGCAGCAGACCCAGCAGTGATGAATCGTCGAGCTACGAACTGCGCTCTCATCCCCTGGCCGTGGCGGCTGTGGGGTGAGCGCAGCTCGCGTGCGACACTCGCAGCGCTCATGCCGAGCGCTGCTTCGGAATCTTAAACAGCTCGTACAAGAGACGTATAGGAGATGGCATTACCGGCCCGGAGATAGGCGGGGAAAATGAGAACTCAAGGAAAAAGACAACTTGGGAGATGAAATCGGAGCACAAATACGGCCGTGACAACGAACTGCCGTGACACGTCTGGAAGACGGATGCCGGCTGCCTTCGCCGGACGTTTCCAGGGCGGTGTCACCGCAGTGCAGCCGAGAGGATGGCCAAGAATGCGGAGGGAGGCAGAGCGGCCGTGTGGCGGGGCATCCCGCCTGCCTTGCACTGCCTCGCTCAGAGCGGTCACGACGACACTCGCCAAATCACTCTTCTATCGCTACTGCCATGGTTACTGTTCCCTTCAACTTGACTCGCTCATTCTTCCACTCATCTTGATGACTCGGCCTACCAGACACTGACTGTGTCGTCTCATCCACTACTACACTGTTAAACCACCACACTGCAGCTCACACTCACTCACCCGCTCACCACACTGCAGGTCACACCCACTCACAACACTGCAGGTCATATTCACCCACCAAATCACCACACTGCAGGTCACAACGCCTATTTCACTCCACATTTTGGAATTCCTTTCCTTCAGATAGATTCCCAAGTACGGATAATACCCTTGTTGCTTTCAAGAAACGCGTTTACAGTTTATCTATCACAGCTCTGAGAGGGCTGTTTGTTGCTGGCCATTTGACGTTTCGGGCCTTTGGGCTTGTGCTCAGCAACCGTGCAAAAAAAAGCTCAATAAAAAGTGGCACAGCTGTTGAGGGTGCAGGCGGTGCAATTGCACAGAGATCCACTGACTGGAGGAACCCATGTTCCCGCCTATGAAAGGGGGAGATATTGTATGTACGTATGTGGTATATGTATGTTGAACTTCTTTCGCAACGTACGTAGCCAACCGTGCTCATAGTGGACGAAGGGCAGGGGTATTTAATCCCTCGGCGCAGCCAGCACTCCGCATTCCGGCACCGCATCAAGCCACAAGCGTAACGTGGCGATGATCGCGATGCGGCGGGGCCCGCGCGGGCTACACTCAGTCACCTGGCGGCCGCGGAGCCCGCTGAGCGCTGAGTTACCGCATCCCGAGCCGGCCCTGAAGGCTTTATGGCTGCAGTGTCCTCTTGAGAAATGACTGCTAAGAAATTAGTTTTTTTTACCGTGCCAGAATATAACTTGCATTAAAATTGTCAAACGATAACCGTACTAAATTTAGACCGGTAATATATAAGCCACTTTATTTATCAAGGCATGCAGTGGATTGTATCCGTCACCCCTCTCCAGAGTCCTGACATCCATAGTTGTCTTCTGAGCAGGATTAAGGAAGGTCACGAAGTTTAGACTTGCTTAATAAAATGAAATATTTTCATTTTACAGTCGATTTGCATTTCCTCGGCGTAGCAGCAGGCGCTCCCGGGAGTCTCTGATCGACAGAAAGCGTCGAGCTGTGCTCTGTAGAACTCCTGGTTCCACTGTGGTTCCACTGTGGTTCCACTGTGGAACCCGTGGTTCCACTGTGGTTCCACTGTAGAACTCCAGGTTCCACTGTGGTTCCACTGTGGTTCCACTGTGGAACCCGTGGTTCCACTGTGATTCCACTGTAGAACTCCTGGTTCCACTGTGGTTCCACTGTGGAACCCGTGGTTCCACTGTGGTTCCACTGTGGAACCCGTGGTTCCACTGTGGTTCCACTGTAGAACTCCTGGTTCCACTGTGGTTCCACTGTGGATCCACCGTGGAACTCCTGTGGTTTCATTGTCGAACCCCTGGTTCCACCGTGGTTCCACTGTGGCTTCACTGTCCTCATGTTTTCCTAAATAAGAGTAACATGACATCATTGTTAGCGTCGTTTTGGAGAATAAAAGGAACAAAATGAATAAGCGGACGTTATGCCTCCATCTCTCCCTCCACATAACAAATACATTCATTCATTTATTTTGCATGTGGAGGGAGAGTATTTTTAATCATGCTCCTCCATCAAGACCTCTCAGAAATGCTCAGGAAACCTGTTCCTGGGAGCCGGAGATTAGATCACTGCTCTTCCGTTCAAGATGGTTACAGGTTTGGGCTGCAATTAACACACAAACAAAGATCCCCCGTGCAGCCTCAAGAGACTATTGGGGTAAGTGTTGTCATCGAGTAGCACCTATAAAGGGCCAGCACTCACACACTCATACACACATAGCAAACACGCTATGACACGTGCACAAATTTCCGACTTACACACTATGTATGGACACTGAATCTCTCGCAGCCACGCGCGTGAAGAACTGTACAGATCATTTAGTGGAGCACACCGCTCGTTGGTGTCGGATGCACTCGAGGCGTACCAGCTGTGGGAGCGAGGTTTAATTAGAAATAAAAATGAGTTGAGACCGGTGGCATCATATGTTAGTCTGAGAGAGATTTTTTAACGTTTAAGCAGCTCTGTGTTTGAATAAGCGAGTGTCTGTTGGGATAGCCACACACTTTCTAGTACCATGAAGTTTAAATGCCGGGATCATACAGCAGAGATAGAGAGAGAGAGCATGGGGTTGGTACGTCATAGGGTGGCAGCGTTGGTTTTGTAAATCTCGGGAGGTCACAACTTTAACCAGTTAGTAACCTTTGCTCAGTCACCGCTTCACCCATTTTATTCATCGCGGCCAATGTCACGTGCAGACCTTGAAAGATGGCACTCGCGCGGTGGCATGGAGCTGGAGCTGAGTTGTCGCTGTGAGATCTTCTCTGTCGACGTTCGATGTCGCTCGTTGAGATTCCACCACTTAAAAATGTAATAGTTTAGGTACTGGGTTTGTTAACCTTACTCTTTGGTTCTATTCGGTAAAGTCACGTAGGTAAAACAAATTAAAATAAAATAAACAATTAAAACACGACGTTTCGGAGGCAATGTAAGCTTCCGTCTTCAGGTGGGACCAGTCACAGCCAAAATCGCTGCACCAAGTGGTGAGGCTCTGGGAACCTAGCGCTTAAATACAGGTTAAGGTAGGGGGGGGGGGGGGGCCATGTAGGGGACTTTAGTGGGGTGCGGAGCTGAGTTAATCCGTCTTTTATTGTGTGGAGGGTGCGGGAATTGGGTCACTGTGTGTGTGCAATATAAACGGAAAGAGTATCGGCCAGGATGTGCTGTAAGGGAGCAGTAGAAAAAAGGAAAATAGAAAAGTTCGGAAAGAATATGGTTGGTATACGACTGCTTGAAATTGCTGTTAGAAATTAGTTAGCGTTTGGTATGATTTAAAACGTCTCTTCAATGGTTGCTTAATTTGAAACCATCCTCTCGGTTGAAATTATGCCTGTGTTTGTATATCTGAATGGCTTCGTGGACAAATCTTTGGTGATAACCTATAGGTTTACAAAGAATCTTGGTATCGGAAAAGACAATCTCATGATCACCCATAGCGTTGTAACAGTGATCAGCCACAGCAGATGAATTCGTTCTGCGGTGTTTCAAATCTGATTTATGCTTGCGAATTCGGTCAGAGATATGTCGTTTCGTCTCCCCGATATAACAATCACCACAGCTACAGCTCAATTTGTAAACTTGTCCTTCAAAATATCAAAGTAATATCCTGCTGAAATGAGCAGCGCTCATCTCATGTTTATAGCTCTCAGCTGGTGGTATAGAGTCCAGATACCGATGCGGGGTGCGTTCATCCATTGGACGTGCATTGTTGATGCCCGCATAAATTGGTGCTCATTTTATTGACCTTGGATTGACGATGGGCCGCGTCAAACCCCAACCAGAATTTCAACTAGATTTGAAGTTTTCGTGACTGCAGGGATTCATACTCTTTGGTTCTTTCATGAAGCCATCCAGATATATAAACATAGACATAACTTCAACCGAGAAGATGGATACAAGTTGAGCAATCATTGGAATTATGTTATTAACCAGGTAAAACCTTAACTGCTTTATGGTGTTGCTTTCATAACCACATCTAAAGTTTCTTCAGCATCCCACTCACAGCCCCGCCCACTTGTCCCCCCCCCCCCCCCCCGCGGCATTTTGTCGTGCTCGTGCCTCTTGTCACGGCAGCCCTTTTGCCCACTTCAGCAATTGTTTCTTGTTATGGTTGTCCCACCTGATGATGGACGCTTGTGTTGCGCCCGAAACGTCGTGATTTAATTTATTTTATACCTACGTGACTTTACCGAAAGAACCAAAGAGTATAGAATTTCAACTCACAACCTTCCATTTGCGAGCTGCTCGCTCTCCTGGTGAGGGACCTGGCGGGGATTGTAACCTTTGAGACAATAATGGGGAAATGGTACGGAGTGCACAAACTGTGCCCAAGCAATTGTACGCTGATCATTAAGTGCACAATAGAAGGAGCAGCTGCCCAGTCGTGCGATATCATGTCATGACTACCGTGCAGCACAGGGCTGGTGGCCACTGTGGTCTCGGGAGCATGGGTCAGTGCAGCTGCACACTGCGATGTGGCCTTCAAGAAATACAAATGGGGGATGTCCTGCCACTTGAACGTGTGGAGTGACGTCTGTAAGGTGTCAGTCCATCTCCTCTGCACCCCCCAGTGGGGAGGGGGGGGCACATGCCCCCGAATTTCGATCGGATCATTGGGGTTTATTAGTAAAAAATCGGCATTTAGTGACCCCCACTGCAACTGTGTAGAATATTATTACGTGCCAGGACTCTATGAAATAATAGGACAATAGTCTGAGTCCATAATTGGCAATAAGTAACGGCAAAGCAGTAATAAGCGACTCACATAATTGTGCGCAGTTGCGTATACAGGACACGACTTCCCTGAGGGCATTCACCTTCAGCGAGCGCGATGCCGATCACACAACGCGGTTCGAATTCGACCCTCGATCGATGGCTGCGCCATCACCGCACCAACGTTGAACAAAAAGCAAGGGACAAGTCCTTACTTACTAACAACTCCTTACTTACTAACAACTCCTTACTTACTAACAACTCCTACTCACTAACAAGTCCTTACTTACTAACAACTCCTTACTTACTAACAACTCCTCTATCATTTTTCATTGCTGGAGGGGTTGCCCCCCCTCCCTGACAATCCTAGCTCCGCCATTGGGTACAATGACATGGCCATTGTGGTCTCACCTTGCCAGCAGAGCTGCCCAGAGAGGGGTGGTAGCGGACAAAGGGGGAAATTTGTCCTGGGCCTCGCAAAAAGAGGCCTCTCAACGTGCCAGTTGACAGTGGAGACACGGTGGATCCACGTGACATTCTGCTTCGGGCCTCCAGACGTATCTGGATGGCCCTGGTGTAGGGCAGGAGGGCAGCAGTGTCGTTCCTCAACGGGAATGCATGAATCAATGTGAGCGTGCAATGCTGATCTGCCACAAATGTGCACACGCTCGTGCACCCAGGTAGAGCATCTTGAGTGAACCACGGCACTCGATGTGAGGTGTTCTGTTTACTGCGGGATTATTCACGAATGTCTTAACCTCACCCTGGGATGTAGGTGACTGTGCCTGCCCCGTCCTGTATAGATACCCATTGTAGCTGCATTAGTGGAGTGGAGTTTCCCCAGTGTAGAAATACGTCAACCATTTCACAATGAATGACGTATTTCCACAAGTAGGGAAATTGCCACAGCCCCGTAAAACGAACCCAGTTTCTATTCTCTTTGGGTTCGTGTGTTTGTGAAACGCGACCCGTAGAATTACCTGGCCCGTCTGCCTCTCGGTGTCATTTTAAACTCTCACAAAGTCAACATTCACAACCTTACTTTTATTCTCATTCAGATGTCAAAATATAACATCTTGAGGTGACGTGTTTATATTCAGTAACACTTCAAACGTAGGTTTTTGAAACCGACACATTAATCCATGTGTTTTTGGGTCAGGCCACGTGGTTGGTGGTGGTGTTTGGGTCAGGCCACGTGGTTGGTGGTGGTGTTTGGGTCAGGCCACGTGGTTGGTGGTGGTGTTTGGGTCAGGACATGTGGTTGGTGGTGGTGTTTGGGTCAGGACACGTGGTTGGTGGCGGATATCATCTACACGCGGCCAATGTCTTCATCAGATTCTGATCGATAAAGTTCCTTCGCAGTGGCTGAAGACTTGTAACGGATGGATTCAGCATTATCATTCCCCGTTTCGCTCAAACTGATTTGAGCTGCATCAGGTAATGGACGCGGGAATTGAGTCGGTGCCTCATCTGTATCCGTGCTTAAGTTTGGGACTTTAATAAAGTGGACGTCCAATGCAACACGTCAGCATGGAAGCAAAGTGAGATCGAGAGAAATGAAAATAACTTTCATAGAACAGATCGTTATGAACCAAGCGCTGCATGGCTCCACATTATCAGTAATAATTATATACTGTATTTCATTTATACGTGCACTAAAAACTACACTCAATTGTAAATCATTAAAACCAACACGACTAATATATATGTAATCTCACAAGTCAATCGTAAACACAACATGACTCAATAACCACACAATGCAATATCATGTAGCACACCAGACATCCATTTTAACGGAGTCCTTTAAATATTTTTCTTCTTTGAAACATGTTTGAAATAATTAATGTTCAGAGTCGCCGGGCCCAAATTATAAAGGAAATGGTTCATGTTGTGGCAGTTAGTGATGCTTTAGCACAGAGTGAGATGAATCGGTGCACTTGAGTTCCGAGCTCACTGCCGGATGAATTTCAAAGCAGTGTGAGTGATAGAGCCGATGTTGATGTTGAATTCAGTTGCGAAAGGTGAGCTTCATCGGTCAGAATGGTATCACTACATTGGCACGTACAAATAATATCTTTGCAAATGTGACACGAATTGTGGTTTAAAACTACCACGTCGCCTAAATAAAAAAGCAAATGCGTCTTTTATTTCCTCCAAACACTTGATCAAAGAGATGAGTTAATAAGCAGTACGTGTCTTGGTAAACAGTGCATATTCACGCGGTCGCTGTGCCAGCAATCACCATAAAGAGACGCAGCCTTCTGTCTCCATTGGAAAATAAGAAACTGCGAACACAAAAATATTTTCTGCTCTTTCCACTAACACACACCCAGAGACCCTCCCTTGCTTACAGCCTGAAGTGTTCTTGAGATTGGATTAAATAAAATGCTACGTTATATTTAAAAAAATCACATTAGGCAGTATTTAAATGTCCTGAAAATACGACACCACTGCACGCAAACACAGCCTACATCCTTCACGAGACCCCCACCAGTCACCAAAGCATCATTCTCACTTCTTGTATTCTCTAAAAACATTTGAGACGATTGTTCTCGCGACTGTGCACAGTTAATCTGCAATGCCAATAGCCGTGTTGGGCTTTCCCCTGATTAAATGTATCGTCACGGGTCCTGCCAATACCACATCACTCTCTGAGATTTGTGGCTGAGACTTGGCGTGGGTAGAAGCGATCAGTGTAACATGTTTTAATAATTTGTATTTTTGAGCACAGTGCCCAAAGGTCCAAAATGCCAAGCGGCCAGCAACGAACAGCACGATCAAAAGTTGCAATTGGTAAAAGAAAAACGTTTCTTGAAGAGCATGCTGTAGTGATTATAACAGCTTGGGAAAGGAAACGCCAAGTAGCAGGCATCAAACAACACCACTGAAAGTGTATCAGATAAGAGGTAACCGATTTATTGCATTGAGCGAGGTCATTGCTTTCAGAGTTTGGGGGAAAAGAGACGACAACGTGCCCGGATGCACGACCCTCTTCCACTTCACGTTTCACACGAAGCCCGACGTTTTTGTTCTCCCCCTGATCATTGCAGGGTAATTCGCGTTTTTTAAAATTTCAAGATCTTGTTCTAAATATTGGCAACACAACTGGCGCCGTTCTCTATCCACAGCAAACCCCAGCAATCTTACTCACAACATTTCTTTGTCACACCCCATAGGTAAATACAATGGTTGTAAATCCTTTATGTGCTGCACCACTGCTCTATGGAATGACATTGAAGGCTTTTTTTCCCGCACAGAGAGTCAATGCTGGATAAAGGCGGCTATGGGCTCTTCCACTGCATATTAATCACAACCCCACACAAGTCCCCATTCCTTCGGTGTCCCTCGTATCATCGGTGGGGCAGAGTCCCTCGTGCCAGGTGAGTAAAAGTGCGTGGATCATCAACTGTGTTAGAAGATGAGTCGTAGGGCTTCGTCTGCTCTTCACCGCAGATGCAGTTCTTGTTCCGAGCCTGGCAGAGCTGGCCTTAGTTTAAAACTAATTTTATTTTACTAGGTAAGGCCCACTGAGCTATGCAGTTTTTTTCAGAAGCAACCTGGCCACAAATAATAGCTCAACGAAGTGGCTTATCATGTGGGAATGTATAGCAGCCAAATACTCTAAACGCGTCTTTCTTAATGTGGAGGGAAAAAACAGGGGACCCAGAGAAAAATCCACGCGACCACGAGGAGGTAGACATGCACACGTCAAATATACAGCAGGCGTCGGGGTCGGGATCGAACCCACGACCTCCTCCATACCAGGCGAGGTAGTTAACATCTCTTAGTGTCTGGGATCGAACCCACAATCTCCTGCATACCAGGCGAAGTAGTTAACATCTCTCAGTGTCTGCGATCGAACCCACGACCTTCTGCATACCAGGCGAGGGAGTTAACATCTCCTAGCTACCGCGATGCTCCTTTTTTAGGAACAAAATAAATAATCATGGGATACAGCACCTTCCCTTATCTGTCACCAAATAATAACACAGAGCCCTGGGCTATTGATGGAATCATAGGCCTTGACCAGGTCAATTAAATCAGATATCTTTAGGTCCTGTTGAAATTCTCTACACCTCTGCTGTAGCAGACGAATAGAGAATATGGCATTTGTGCAGGACCGCCCTGGCCTGAAACCACACTGATACCCCGCAAGCTTCTCGTCAGCTTAACTGACAAGGCAAAGTTGAATAATCCTTACCAGTACCTTTCCCGGCACACGGAGGAGGAAGATGCCCCAATTATTTTAACAATCAGTGTGATTCACCTTCTAAAACATGGGGACCATGAGGGCATCCTTCCGATCTTGCAGATCCCGACTTGTGACCCAAACGGTTATAATTATGTCATATAGGGCAGCCTGCACACAATCTCCACACTCCCTCAGCAGTTCACTTAGGAGGTCATTACAGAGAAACACAGAGACACACGGACTCATACAGAGACCCTTAGACTCTACGTCTCCAAGGGTTGCTTCGCGGTGAGTGTGTGCCGCGGCATACCCCGCCCTTCACACCGCTGTCTGGGCTGCTGGGGACAATGCGCACGATGGCTCTCACCCCCTCCTTCCCGGCCCGGTCGCTCATCCACTCACCCCCTCACTCACGTAACTCGCAAGCGAGCCTCCGAGCCACCAGGGTTCACGTTGCCTCAGGCAAAATGCTTCATGATATGCGCCTGAATATTAATGAGTATGTGATGATATCCATATACAGTACTCAGTGGTGTAAATGAGGCGGTATGCGATGTGACGGCACACCGGGCTGTCTGTGGACCGTGGTGTTTCCACCGAGGCGAAGTGCCAGTGAACCTTGGCTGCACCATGAAGAGGCTTCATAGCACAACACTGACAACATATGAGCGCAGAATACACTGTTTCTGGAATTTAAATGTGTATAACCATTCTAATAAGAAACTATCTTTGCTTGCAGGAGATGTAACCGTCTAGATTGCAAGGCAAGATAGCATGTTTCACCAGCGATCTTTCTGCATTTTAAAAGTTATTGACCAGGTGGTTTGCGCATTCCAACAGGTTTGACTATCGCAGTACCGCTTGTAGACATTAATAATTATTATCATCATGTGGGAGTTTCTGAAGCATATTGTGGAGAGTTGGAGCAACTGTGAGCAGATTCAGGGTCATCAAATAGTTACGAGGGAACTAGTTCCATTAAAGCAAATAAAAATGTCAATACAAAAGTGGGTTTACAAGAAAATGCCATTACACAATTGATAGTGACAAATATTACGTTCCGTTGAATATAAATGCCGTGTCTGTGCATTAGGTGAATGAACCAGCATTGGCAGCATGTTGTGTGTAACCTTAGCAGACTTCAGTCTCTGCAGTCAAGTGCAAGCCTATTCCTGGCAACAATTTGTAAAACTGTCAGAGTGGATTAACCAGTTACATTCTTAACAGTGGCCACTACGTGACGAAACTGTAAAATGTATTTTCACTGCCATATCTTCCAAAATTACGATGATTTTAACTTTAAAATGTAATGGCTAAAAAAATTGGATTGACAAATATTAACCGTGTGAGTATTTCATATATCAACCTTTAATGGCAACTCGCGATATTGGAAGGCAAGAAAACACATCTCATTATTTTGAAGGTAGTATATTTAATCTTATTGGCACAACAATGTCATCTGAGCTGTCATGCTATGGCTGTGTTACTAATCTGGTTAAAGAGACATCGAAGAAACTGAATTTTAATGTTCGTGCCAAAGCCTTGTTAATACCGAACAGTTATCACTGCTGCTACACTGAGCACAACTATCACCACTTTCCAAAGCACACACCTGGCTGAAGTCAAAATACTTACTTGATGATAGAGCTCTCACTGATTCACTCATTCATCGAACATGTAAACAGCTTCGTGACCTCCTTATCACTCTTTTATTGTTACTACTACCACCAAGATTAACGTTCAAGTGAAATGTATTCATTCTTCGACCCAAATTTGAGGAGTCGGTCTACCGGACTGACTTTCGTCTCATCTCCCACGTTGTGTTTAACCCCAATACTACAGGCCACAACACTTCTCTTTCTATTCTCCCACACTTCTCCACTCTGCAATTTCCTCCCATCGTCCCTTATCCCAAGCTCTTAAGCAACCTACCGTTTCTCATCAATCACAAATGTAACGGTGTTGTTTGGTACTGGACGCTCGATGTTTTGGGCCTTTGGGCCTGCGCACAGCAACAGAATATAAACCGCAACGGAAGGGTTTTCTTTTACGAGATTCTAATACAAAATTTGCGATAGCACAGAGCTGGCCTGAAGTGCAGATGAACTTAAATCAATCTCTTACAAGTTCGCTTTGGAACCGAGGATCCATTTCTCTGTACTCCCACACAAGCAACGAAGTCACTTAGGAAAAGTTTATCTGGAAAGTTACGACTCGATTTCTAAATGCTGGACTGGAATAATGAGTTTACTCAATCGTGAGCAAGCTGCACATCTGCCGCATACCCCACACCCTTTCTGCAGGGTTGGAGAGATTCCGTGATAAGCCACACAGACCATTCTCACAGCAACCTGCACGTTACAATTTAGATGACTTTCTGAATGGATCATGATGTTTACATTTTACAGGCTGGTAATGACAACATTCACATATCGATGCATGCAAATGATAACAATGTTTTACTATGCGCTCTAACAATGGGTGGGTGGGGGGGTATTGTAGTGCACACTCACCAACTGAAATCATATCTCTGTTACTTTTAGTTGATCATAGTGCATTGCACTTGGCGCAGTAAATCAAGGTTAACACGTGACGGTCCTTTCTGTGTGTGCGTTTGTGCAACTTTACATTGGCCAACGACGCGCTGCCCTCCTGTTCCATACGACAGATCCTCTCCCAGATACGCTCTCCTCCCCGTTCCATCCACCTGCTCCAATTGTTCTTCCGCACCTGAGACATCTTCATTCAGTAACAGTAGGGTACCTCCACGCAGTTCCTATCTGTCCCATCCCCCTATTAGTCAAAATTCGTACATCGATCATTATATTTATTCTGCACGCACACCTATTTTCTATGCACTCCATCCCTCAGTCCATAGTTTACGACACCTCATTATCCGTATTACTCACACTCACTCATTATATCGACCGCCACAATATCATCAGGTGAAGCTGAGACCCATTGAAAGTGGTGCAAAATCATCCACTGATCACAATGCATTGGCTATGATTTAAAATGAGCATTGGGCAGGTGTGGCTGCTGATTCTGGGGCAGGCCGTGAAGTGGTCGGACCTTAACGCCTGATCATCAGCCACAAGAGCATTTGGCTTTACACACCAAGGCACCACCCACTCCACCGTACCACCTCTCCGTGAATGATGGAGTGTTTTTTTGAACGAGTGGAGCAATCCACGCTTCGTTCCCACGGCAAACTATGGGCGTGTTGGTAGAATTAGAATCGGTAAGTGAATGAGCGACATGATCATTTCATCAACTGCTGAACGCTGTGGGCGTTTGCCTGGCATGTTGTTGCAAATTAATCTCCAAATAGTTTTGGTCCAATCATGCCCTCACTTCTTTGTACTTAAAATTACATAGAACTCCTTTCAGCAACACCTGTAGCAACTGTAAACATTTTGGCTGGCTGGCCGACAATACATCTTTGGCTTATCCGCCTCGGATTTGTCTGAGGAGCTCACAGACACGTGAGAGATCTGAACAATGGCCTCTGAGTTGGTCATCTGGCAAGCAAGGACACCCAGTGGTTTATGGAGATTCACTACGAACGGTTTTTTAAACACATTATTTACAATTCATAGTAAAATGTACAGGATATGTATTTGAATAGAGCTTATCTTTGTGCATTGTTTAGATTTTTTCTGTAACATAGTTGTTTTAGCACTGAGTTATATTTGGGTGTTTTTAGCCCATTTTCTGTTTGCTCAATTATTGTACAGGACTTGTCTCTTCATGGTCTTGCTTTTGTTATTTGTGGTGGCCCAGGTCACGCTTGCGAATAAAACCCAAGCCTGGCCTCTTGAGTTCTAACCCGCTGGTTAGACAATCTGAAACATTGGCCAACACTGATACCATCGCTGTGCTGTGTAATGTGAATGCGCTATGAGAAGGAAAAAAAAGCGTGTCTCGCATAACAATCGCGTTCTCGAAGCCTCACAGCGTTCGACTCTGCCGTGCTTGGCGCAATGCACGCATGGGATGCGCGATACTTCTGCAATCGCTTCACTTCTCAAGACGTTAAACGATCGCGATTTGTGCCACGTATTCTCAGGGTGTCCCATTTTTTTGTTCACGATTTTAGACTTTTCTTGGGTGGATTTTTTTCTTGGTGATATTTCGTCCGTTGCATTTGCCTGCGTTTTGTAAAACATAAAACTCTGAATGCATTATCGGTAGCGCTGAGCAAATGTTATCAATGCAAGTAAAACATTTTAAAGAACAGTGTTCAATATTTTGCCTGGCTAATCCCTTGAGGTGGGATGCCCCGTTAGTAAGGGTGGCCCGGGTGTAGTGACGCACACCTCGCAAACACAGAACGCAATGCGGGAGTCTGGACGAGAGCGTGGCAGGTGGTGAGTGGTGTCGGTAGCATCCCGTGATGGGACGCGTGTGTATGGGGGATTGGGGAGGGCCGACTGCCGACACGGGCATTGGAGCGGTCTCCACGAGTCCGGCAACCAAGGGGTAGAGAAGACCTAAGAGTGGACGGTGGGAGACGGTCGGGGAAGAGCTTGGAGGTCACGTGTCTTGGCTGTGCAGCAGCAGCTGTGGGATCTGGCAGAGGGAAGGAAGCATTGGTGAGGTGCGGTTGCAGCGGTGACTGTGTCCACGGTGGCATCTTCACTGTCGATGTGACTACGTGTGACAGGAGGATAATAGTTCTGTATTTCTAAAAATAGTTTTATCGCGTTTTTAATACAAGAATAATTCAAGCATAATTCTATGATTCAGGTATTTATTTCCTGTGTAAACGTTAAATGGGTCATATATTCCATCAATTTATATGTCCCATAATGAGCATGAATCCCTCTTACATATAACACTATTGGGCTATTTACATTCGTTTTGCACGTTGACAGATTACCTCAATTTGTAAATTATGAAAGTCAATGGAGCCTTGATGTATCATATCCGTACCGATAAAACTAAACGACCCAAAATCTATCATTTCAATTTTATTTAATGGGATGGTGTGTGTATACTGTACGAGTGTATATACAGTATATGAGTCTCATATGCCAATCTTGCATATGAGACTCATCCTGGTCTCTTGCCTGCTAACCTGACTGAACAAACAAACTTGGAACGTCCCCCACGACGCACAGCTCCATGGCCTCTCTATAGGCCGTCCCGTCAACCTCTAAACTGCCTCCTGTTGCCCGAGCTTCCACACTGCCTCCCACTGCTTACCGTGGACGAGACCGATTCATGTGAAGACGTCTCCTTATCACTCGTATATCACTGCTATTACCATTCCTGTGAACTTCACTCGTTTATTCATCCACCCACATAGAGGACTTGGTCTACCAGACTGACTGATTCATGTCATCCATACCGTGTTCAACCACCATATTGCATGTCACAACAACACACCCACCCACTCACTCACCCACGCACCCTAAGGGGCCTCTCCTTGCCCTTTGTGGACACTCCTGCCCCTCCTCCCCTCACGCGTGCCACTTGGAACCTCTCGACCAGACCCGTGGCCTCCTGGCCCGCTGCACATCGGAGAGCCGATGGGAGTCTCGCTGTGCATTGCTAACGGCTGCGCGTAGCTAGCCTAGACTTGGCTTAGTTTATAAATAATGAGGGTTGCCTGCCGGCATCCTCTGCACACATATATTCGCATATATAGACACACACATATATAGACGCAAACAGCGCTTCCTGCATTGAGCACACTCTCTGGGACCCACTGTTCTTGAGACGAGAGGCGGTCAAGACCACTCGCGTGTCCCAGCGCCACATCGCGTTTTGCGAACGTGTCAACTTTAGGAACGTATTTTTCACATAGATAAATAAAAATCATGAATAGAATTCGCTCTCTGCGGGTTGCCGAGAGTAACATCAAAGTAGGTGACAAAGTGATTGGTGACATTGATGTTCGTTTGGCTTCCTGTGCGATGAGTTAAACGAGGCGGCAGCGTCCCAAGTTGAGGATCATAATTTACAGCATCGAGAGCACCTCCGATTCGCACGTTTGGTTACGTACAGTGCGAAAGAAGTTCAACATAAACACAATCAAGAGATAAGTCTGCAACGATGTTTTGCCTGAGTGTATGGCCATATCACCGGTTACTTTGGCCAATGGCATAAATGTGTGGTGGTTGGATAAAAATATTTTGAATGTTGGTGAAAGGGACTCGCCATTT